>NW_024080870.1:1304699-1327892 GCF_003009895.1 Hyaena hyaena | reverse complement strand
TCTCTCCTAGAAATAAAAAAAAAAAAAAAAAAATTAAAAAAAAAAAAAAAAAAGAAATAAAAGGCATCCAAATTGGCTAAGAGGAGGTCAAACTGTCACTCTTCGCAGATGACATGATTCTCTACAGGGGACACCCAAAAGATTCCACCAAAAAACTGCTAGAACTGATCCATGAATTCAGCAAAATTGCAGGATATAAACTCGATGTACAGAAATCAGTTGCATTCCTATACAACAATGAAGCAACAGAAAGAGAAATCAATCCCATTTACAACTGCACCAAAAACCATAAAATAGCTAGGAATAAATCCAACCAAAGAGATGAAAAATCTATACTCTAAAAACTATAGAAAGCTTATGAAAGAAATTGAAGAAGACACCAAAAAAATGGAAACATATTCCATGGTCCTGGATATGAAGAACAAATATTATTAAAATGTCAATACTATCCAAAACAATCTACATATTTAGTGCAATACCTATCAAAGTAACACCAGCATTATTCACAGAGCTGGAACAAATAATGCTAAAATTTGTATGGAACCAGAAAAGACCCCAAATAACCAAAGCAATTTTGAAAAAGAAAACCAAAGCAGGAGGCATCGCATTCCTGGGCTTCAAGCTGTATTTCAAAGTTGTAATCATCAAGACAGTATGCTACTGGCACAAGAACAGACACTCAGATCAATGAAGCAGAACAGAGAACCCAGAAATGGACCTATAAATGTATGTCCAGCTCATCTTTTTTAAAAAAATTTTTAACATTTATTTATTTTGAGAGAGAGAGAGAGATACAGAGCATGAGTGGGGGAGAGGCAGAGAGAGAGGGAGACACAGAATCCGTAGCAGGCTCCAGGCTCTGAGCTGTCAGCACAGAGCCCAATGTGGGGCTCGAACCTATGAGAGGGATAATGACCTGAGCCGAAGCTGGACACTCAATCGACTGAGCCACCCAGGCGCTCCTGGCCAACTCATCTTTGACAAAGCAGGAAAGAATATCTAAGGGAATAAAGATAGTTTTTTCAGGAAGCGGTGCTGGGAAAACTGGACAGCAACATGCAGAAAGATGAACCCTGGACCACCATACACAAAGATAAATTCAAAATGGATGAAAGACCTAAACAGACAGGAAGCCATCAAAACCCTTGAGGAGAAAGCAGGCAAGAACCTCTTTAACCTTGCCCGCATCCACTTCTTACTCAACAAGTCTCCGGAAGCAAGGGAAACCAAAGCAAAAATGAACTACTGGGACCTCATCGAAATAAAAAGCTTCTGCAAAGCAAAGGAACAACCAGGAAATCTAAAAGGCAACTGGTGGAATGGGAGAAGATATTTGCAAATGACATATCAGATAAAGGGTTAGTATCCAAAAAGAACTTCTCAAACTCAACACCCAAAAAACAATCCAGTGAAGAAATGGGAAAAAGACATGAACGGACACTTCTCCAAGGAAGACATCCAGATGGCCAACAGACACATGAAACGATGCTCAACATCCCTCATCAGCAAGGAAACACAAATCAAAAGCACACTGAGATACCACCTCACGCCTGTCAGAATGGCTAACACAAACAATTCAGGCAACAACAGATGCTGGTGTGGATGCAGAGAAAGAGGATCTCTTTTGCACTGCTGGTGGGAATGCAAACTGGTGCATCCACTCTGGAAAACAGTACGGGGGTTCTTCAAAAATTAAGAACTACCCTATGACCCACCAATTAGACTACTAGGCATTTATCCAACGGATACAGGTGTGCTGTTTTGAAGGGACACATGCACCCCAATGTTTATAGTACTATTGACAATAACCAAAGTATGGAACAAGCCCAAATGTCCATTGATGGACGGACAAAGAAGTGGTACATATATACCCAATAGAGTATTACTCGACAATCAAAAAGAATGAAATCTTGCCATTTGCAACTATGTGGATGGGTAGTTATGCTAGAGGGTATTATGCTAAGCGAAATTAGTAGGAGGAAAACAACTATCATATGACTTCACTCATATGAGGACTTTAAGATACAAAACAGATGAACATAGGGAAGGGAAGCAAAAATAATATAAAAACAAGGAGGGGAACAAAACCATATGAGACTCTTAAATACGGAGAACAAACAGAAGGTTGCTGAAGAGGTTGTGGGAGGGCTAAGGTGCAGAAGAGGGGGTGGTGTGGCAGGCGGCTCGCTCTCCCAATCATTATCTCCTTCATGGTCTCAGTTTAGTTTCCTGGCCGTGTCTGCCACTGTCCCGAGCGATGGAGTGTATTTTGCATGTGCCCACTCGCTCTGGTCTCTTATGCACCCCAACACATGGGCCAACTCTGGGCCAGCGTGCCTCCTTCCCCCACCCCTGCGAGGCCAGCTCCCCTCCAGCACCGAGCAGTCAACACACTTCTAAGAGGGTGACACCCCCAAGCCGGAACAGGAGACTCTGGGCTGGCCCTCCACCCATGGATGTACCTGGTACGCTGACCCAGAGTGGGCCCATTACCTTGGAAACATCCAGAAACTTCTGGAGAGACTCCTACGACCCAGGAAATACATCAAAATGGGTAGGAAAACCTGCAACGTAATCTAACTCCACCCCTGGCACTGCCATACAACTGGGGGAGGGGTCCCGCGCTCCCACTGGTCACTGAGAATCCAAGGGTTTGGACCACACATGCAGCGCTCCTTTTTAGGCTGCTCCCTGAGGCACTGGTTCCCCACCCACATGTCTCTTGAAGCCAGTGGCCCCGCACTGGCCAGTTCCCCAGGATCACAGGGAACAGACTGGTGGGTTTAATGTGCCCCATGACCCGTCCTCACAGCTCGCTCCAGCGGTAACAGCCCAGCCCCCAGCTAGAAGGGTCACACTGTGCATCTAGTGCCCTGGCCTTTCCATCCACTGCCCAAGGGGCTGGCTCATAAGGGGCTCATCTCCAAAATCTATAAGGAACTCAAACAGCATAACAGCAAAACAAATGAAGCAATAACCCAACTAAAAGCGAGGCAAAGGAGCTGACCAGACATTCCTCAAAAGAAAATATACAAATGCCAAGTACATACACGTGGCCCAAAGGTCAGATGAACAGGTGCCCAACATCACTCATCCTCAGGGAAATGCAAATCCAAACCTTAAAGGGTTATCACCTTATTCCTGTTAGGAAGGTTGTCATCAAAAACACAAGAGCCTGGGGGTGTTGGCGAGGATGTGGAGACAAGGGAACCCTCGTGCACCGTTGGTGGGAATGCAAACCGGTGCAGCCAGTATGGAAAACAGTGCAGATGTTCCTCAAAAAAGTTTAAAGAGAACTACCACAGGATCCAGCAATTACACTTTGTGGTATTTATCCAAAGGAAATGAACTCTGGGTCTCTTCGAGGTATCTGTATGCCCATGATCACAACAGCCCAGATATAGAAACAACCCAAATGTCTATCAACAGATAAATGGATAAAGATATGCATAATGGAATATTATAGGATTTAAAAGGGCACCTGGGTGGCTCAGTCAGTTAACTCGAATCCTTGATTTTGGCTTAAGTCATTGCCTCACAGTTAGTGAGTTCAAGCCCCACATAAGCCTTGGACTCTCGATTTCGGCTCAAGTCATGATCTCACAGTTTGTGAGATCAGGCCCAACAGCCGGCTGGGTGCTGGCAGCCCAGAGTCCGCTGAGGATTCTCTCTCTCCATCTGTCTCCGCCCCACACTCCTCCTGCACGCTCCCCCACCCCAAAACTAAATAAACTTTTAGAAAAACACGAAGCAGGAATTTTTGCCATTTGGAACAACACAGATGGATCTTTAAGCCATTTTGCTAAGCAAAACCAACCAGACACAGAAAGGTGAGTGCTGTGTGCTCTCACCGGACTCACAGGAGTGGGGAGCAGATCCGCGGCGTCCAGGGGGCCCAATGGGGAGACGCTGGTGGAAGGCACAAAGCTTCAGCTTTGCAACATGAACGAGTCCTGGTGCTCCGAGGTGCAACGCAGTGATTTGCTGGAGGAGGTCATGGAGAGGCCGTGACCCGCTGCTGACCTCTAAGCTGAATCAGGGAATACGCGCTGCACCTGTCCTCCCCGTGGCGCCGTCGCAAGGAGAGAGTGAGGCGCGGAGGGGCCGTGGCTGAGCCTCTGTAGACTCAGGACCCTGGCAGCGGGTGCGGAGAGCGGCTTCCCAGGCGGTGCCCCGGCCGAGGCTCGCAGGTGAGTCCCTGGCGTGTTAACCCGCCGCCGTCTTGCTCTCCTGGCCTCTGCGCCGGGGCTGGTTGGCGAGGGCCGAGCGGCCGGGAGCCCAGGAGAGGGGGAGCTGGTCCTGCGAAGCAGGCACCGCGAGGAAGTCCGAGAGGCCCGACCTCTGTCTGGGGAGGGAGGCCGACCGTCTGTCGATGCGGGCGGACCCGGAGAGCACGGGACGCCCAGAAAGGCCTCTGGTCGGCTGCGCGCTTCTGGAACGGCGCGGGGAAGGGAGGTGCAGGCGGTGGGTGGGCCTCTCCCATGGGCTGCGGCCCCAGGAGCCCTGGCAGGCTGGAGCCCCGAGGGCTGGGTGAGCCAAGGCCTGGCGGCCCCGGGGCTGGCACACGGGGCGGGCGAGCGGGAGGAGGAGTTAGAGTCCGCAGTGGCCCTCTGCAAAGCTAGGCGCGCACAGGTCCTGGGAACTGAGGTCTCTGCTTTTGTAACCAAACAGGATTTGGACGCTGAGCAGTGGGCTTCCAGAAGGTGATGCAGGAAGTCATCCGGAGGGCATGACCCTGGTGACCCGGGGAGCTGGCCCTGGGCGTGGGGCGGAGTATGCATGCGCTCTGCTCACCGCCGCGGGGTGGGGGCCGGCCTGGGGAAGCAGCCTGGAGAGGGAGTGAGGTGGGGGGGAGACCATCGTGGCGGAGCCGCCTTAGGGCCTTTCTGTAAAGTGTCAGGACCCTGGCAGCAGGTGCAGAGATCCACTCTTGTCTCCAAGCCTTGCAGCTAAGTCTGCTCGCTCATTAACTCTGCCGTGTGCCGGCCTGGACTGGCCTCCCTCCCTCTTCTCTCCCTCCCTGCGTGCACCGCGACCAGTTTGCCAACCAATCTGATTACAGTTAACAAATAGTGTATTGCATACTTGACATTTGCTAAGAGGGTAGATACCAAGTGTTCTCACTGCAAAAAAGGAAGGAGGGGGGGCGCCTGGGTGGCTTAGTCGGTTGAGCGTCCGACTTTCGCTTAGGTCATGATCTCGCGGTTCGTGGGTTCGAGACCCGCGTCGGGCTCTGTGCTGACTGCCAGCTCGGAGCCTGGAGCCTGTTTCGGAGTCTGTGTCTCCCTCTCTCTCTCTCTGACCCTCCCCTGCTCATCGTCCTGCCCCACTAGGTAGACACCTGCCAAAACATCAAGTTGAATATTTTACATACCTGCAATTCCCGTGTGTCACTCACATCTCCATAAAGCTGAAAACTAGAGGGTTCCGAAGGGAAGAAGTAACGTAACCAAGGTCATTGAACAGGATGTGGTCCGTAAGCACGCACTGAATGACATAAGACTGGCAGGGCGTGGGTTGCATTGCCTTTCTGTCTGTATCTCCCACATTCGATATCACCCCTGGCACGTAATGGTCATTAAGTCTGTAGAAGCAGAGTACAAGATGCACACCCTTTAGAGGGAGGCCCGCTATTTCTCTTCAGGCAGCATTTGCTAACACGGGCATCAGACCCAGAGTGCCCCTTAAAAACAGACTTGTGGGGCGTCTGGGTGGCTCGGTTGGTTGGGTGACCAACTTTGGCTCAGGTCATGATCTTGCCGTTGATGGGTTTGAGCCCTCTCTGCCCCTTTCCCACTCGTTCTCTCTTTCTCAAAAATAAACATTAAAAAAAACAGACTTGTGGGCCCCATCTACATACACTGAGCCAGAATCTCTTACTAAGACCTTACTGAATGCAGAATTAAAAAACAGAATCACAGGTGATTCTGAGGCACTTGAATCTCAGATTTCCCCGAATTCTGTGCATTTTCTCTTCTATTCACCCGGACTTGGCTCTGTATCGAAATGAATTCATAACTGCTCAGATGTCCTGGAGCCAGCACGGGAGAGGGAGCCTTAATGAGGGACGTCCTCTGGCTTTACCTTTCATTGTTGGAACCTTCAAAAGCATGAACCTCAACTTCCTGCATCAGAAATGGGGGCCACCATGGCAATGAAGTTTCCCTTGATCTATAGGCACAGCCCTGCCAGAGAAGATCAGGTTGAACAGTTACCAACCGTGGTCAGGCTCGGAGTAATTTCATTTTTTTGGTATTTTTTTTTAAATGTTTTATTTATTTCTAGGAGAGAGAGAAAGAGACAGCGTGAGCAGAGGAGGGTCAGAGAGAGAGGGAGTCACAGACTGAAACAGGCTCCAGGCTCCGAGCTAGCAGTCAGCACAGAGCCCGACGCGGGGCTTGAACCCACAAACCGCGAGATCATGACCCAAGCGAAAGTCGGACGCTTAACCGACTAAACCACCCAGGCGCCCCCATTTTTTTGGTATTTTAACCTGAACCTTTGAAAGGCTCAGTGGCAGAGTAGAAAGTCAAGCCCAATCCAGTTCCCAGCTTCACCGTTGGGAAACGGGTGATTCCAGCAGCCACGGAACCAATCCGAGCCTCAGTTTCCTGATTTGTAGAATCAGGAGGTGAAGGCCAGTCCCAGGAGAGCAGGGAGAGAGTGGTCTAGGTCATGTTCACACCAAGATGCCCACCTCATCAGCCGAGTGCGTGGCTAATTCAGAACCCCTGCTGTGTCCTTTAAAAAATAACATCTGTCATGATTTGAGTACTTCTGTGTCAGGCAGGCACAGGCTAAATATATCCAGTAATACTTATAATGTATTTAATAATATAAATATGTATTTGTATAATAGTTATAATGCATATGATGCGATATATGTTACTATAACTGTAATATATATGTAGGTGTTCATATGTATATGTGTATATATATATATACAGAGAGAGAGACTAATATCTTCATGGGGGAGGCTTCGTTCTTCATATTATACTCATAAGAAAACTGAAGTCTGAGAGGTTCAGTAACTTGCTCGTGGTGACACAGCAGGTAAGAAGCAGGGCAGAGATGCAAGTATTTCAGTCGGGGATATACTGTTGTCTCCTTTGCCAGCTTTCTCTTAGGGCAGAGTGCAGAGGAGAAACTGAGAATCATTGTTCTGGAGTACAGGTCCCAAGCTGGTTTAGCTTGGCAGTAAATGTACTGGGTTTTTGTTTTTGTTTTTTTTAACAAAGGTTTTTATTTAAACACCAGGTGGTTAACCTACAGGACAATATTAGTTTCAGGTGTACAGTATCATGATTCAATACTTAGATCTGTACCCCTCTGCTCATCACAGCAAGTGCACATCTTAATCCACATCACCTGTGTAACTCACTCTCCCACCCCCAGCTCCCCTCTGCTGACCATCAGTGTGGTCACTTCTCTATAGTGAAGAGTCTGCTTCTTGGTTTATCTCTTTTTTTTCCTTTGCTCATTTATTTTGTTTTTTAAATTCCACATAGGAGTGAAATCATATGGTATATGTCTTTCTCTGACTTATTTTGCATAGCATCATACCCTCTAGCTCGCTCCATGTCACTGCAAACGGCAAGATTTCATTCTTTGTGACGGCCGAGTAATATTCCATTGTCGTATACGTATCACATCTTCTTTATCCGTTCATCACTCAGTGGACAGTTGGGCTCTTTCCATAATCTGGCTGTTGTAGGTAAATGTCCTGTTATTAAATGCTATAAGCACAACCTCCAACGCAGCCCAGCGCCCCATTCCCCTGCTGGCCTAGCCAGATGCTTCCTGCTCTCGTTTTATTTACGATACTTGTTCTGAAACTTAGCCGCACCATGATACCTTCAGGGAGGGCTTTAAAAAATACGTGTCTTGGCCCCAGTTGAATCCAAATCCCCAGGGGGTGGAACCCAAGCATCCCCATTGTCTAAAGCTTCCCCAATGGTTCCCATGTGCATTCAGGGTTACGGCTTGCTTAGAGGTTTCTCTCCTGGACTTGTGACAAATACCAGCCCAGCTTAGATGTGACAGAGCACTTGCAGGAAATACCTTAGCCTTTTTTTGGGGGCGCCTGGGTGGCTTAGTCGGTTAAGCGTCCGACTTTCACTTAGGTCATGATCTCGTGGTTCGTGGGTTCGAGCCCCGCGTCGGGCTCTGTGCTGACTGCCAGCTCAGAGCCTGGAGCCTGTTTCAGAGTCTATGACTCCCTCTCTCTCTGACTCTCCCCTGCTCACACTGTCTCTCTCTCTCTCCTAGAAGTAAATAAAAACATTAAAAAAAATTAAAAAAAAAAAAGGAAATACCTTAGCCTTTTTAAATTGACACTTTGGAAGCAATGTCTGGGGAAATCTTCAGCATCATCTGTTCTTAATTTAAATTTTAGTTAGCATAGTGCAATATTGGTTATTGGTTTCAGGAGTAGAATTCGGTGATTAATCACTTACATATAACACCCAGTGTTCATCCTAATAAACGCCCTCCTTAATGCCCATCACCTGTATAACTCATCCCCTGCTCACCTCCCTCTGTCAACCCTCAGCTCTCTATCGTTAAGGGTCTCTGTGGTTTATTTCCCTCTCTTCTGTCCCCCACTTCCCATATGTTCATCTGTTTTTCCTAAATTCCACATATGAGCGAAATCCTATGGTTGTCTTTCTCTGGCTTATTTTGCTTGGCATAGTACATGCTAGCTCCATCCATGTCATTGCAAATGGCAAGATTTCATTCTTTTTGATGGCTGAGTAATACTCCATTGTATATATACGCCACATCTTTTTTTTTTTTTTAATGTTTTATTTATTTCTAGGAGAGAGAGAGAGACAGCGTGAGCAGGGGAGGGTCGGAGAGAGAGGGAGTCACAGACTGAAACAGGCTCCAGGCTCTGAGCTTGCAGTCAGCACAGAGCCCGACGTGGGGCTCGAACCCACGAACCGCGAGATCATGACCTAGGTGAAAGTCGGACGCTTAACAGACTAAGCCACCCAGGCGCCCTACACCACATCTTTTTTTATCCATTCATCAGTCTGTGGACATTTGGGCTCTTTCCATAGTTTGGATATTGTTGGTAGTGCTGCTATGAACACTGGGGTGCAGGTACCCTTCAAACCAGTATTCTTGTTTCCTTTGGCTGAATACCTAGTAGTACAATTGCTGGGTCATAGGGCAGTTCTATTTTTAACTTCTTGAGGAACATCCTTACTATTTTCCTGAGTGGCTGCATCAGTTTGCATTCCCACCAACAGTGCAAGAGGGTTCTCCTTTCTCCGCATCCTTGCCAACACCTGTTGTTTACTGTGTTGTTGATTTTAGCCATGCTGACAGGTGTGAGATGGTATCTCCTTGTGGTTTTGACTTGTATTTCCCTGATAGTGATGTTGAACATTTTTTCATGTATCTATTGGCCATCTGGATGGCTTCTTTGGAAAAGTGACTATTCATGTCTTCCACCCTTTTCTTAACTGGGTTGTTTGTTGGATGTTGAGTTTGGTAAGTTCTTTACAGATTTTGGATTTGTCAAATATATCATTTGCAAAAGCTTCTCCCATTCTGTAAGCTTCCTTTTAGTTTTATTGTTTCCTTCACTGTGCAGAAGCTTTTTATTTCCATGAAGTCTGTAAGAAGTTGGTCTGGCTGAGGTCAAAGAAGTTGCTGCCTGCTTTTTCCTCTAGGATTTTTATGGTTTCCTGTCTCACATTTAGATCTTTCATTCATTTTGAATTTCTTTTTTGTGTCTGGTGTAAGACTGTGGTCCAGTTTCCCCAACACTATTTGTTGAAGAGTCTTTTTTCCATTGGCTGTTCTTTCTGTTGGCCATCTCTGTCGAAGATCACTTGATCATTCAGTGTTATTAAAGGCATTCTTAGTTATTGCGGATGTAAGGAGGAAGCACCAGCTTCTATTTGCTCAGCAAATCTTGCACGGGCCCCTTTTGGGAAGGGGGACTGTGCTGGAACCCCCATGGGCATTGTGGGTGTGGTGGTGATGTACTCTCAGTTTGGGGACCGAGAGTCCCAGTTATTGGCCCTGGGCATATCACTTAACCTTTTGATCCTCCATTCCCTGTTCTCAAAAATGCAGCTCATGTGTGCTTTGTTAAATTGTAGAGATTAGAAGCCATATTAGGAAAAAGTAAATAAAACTGTGCCTGGCACACAGCCAGGGCTCAATAAACAGTAATGATGGATAGTAATAGCTGTCATTAATTAAACAGAGGTATAGTTGGGCTATATAACATGCTGTCTTGTAGGCCAGAAAGAAGCGCCATTAATTTCCTATGGTTCAGCCGCACTCAGGGTGCTGAGGCGGCAGATGGGTCACAGCATTCAATTGTTATCACCCCCATTTCATACATGAGCACACTGAGCCCTACAGGGGTTAAGAGATGTCCCAAGGTCACAACTAATAAATGGCATTCATCTCCCCGAAATTCCCACACTGGTTGGTTCTCATGCCTCGGGTTCTCGCTTGAACATCCCTTCTGCAGAGGAATTTTCTCTGACCCCTCTCCTGCCTCAGCGAAAGCAGCCCCCAGCCCCTCCGCAACCCCACCCTGATTTTCTCGCCCTTGTCACTCACTGCCATCTGCTAGGTTCTTGCTTATAAGCTGATTCTCTCCCTGAGAGTGGCCTGAACCATCGTGAAAGCAAGGGTCCTATCTTAGTACTGGTGTAGACCCAGCCCCTAAAACAGTGCCCAGCACAGAGTAGGTGTATAATAAATGTTTGTGAAATGAGTGCTCAAAGGAGCCAGACAGTCTCAGTTCTTAGCCACTGCCATATACAGTCTTTGGCCTGGTTACTATTAAGGCCTTATCACTTTGGGTTTGGATGCTCCTTTTATTGCCTTCTAGATAAAATGGAGCCCAAAACTTGGAGGGAGAATTGGGGAAAGAGACCCTACCTTCCCAGGGTGGGGTCTGTTTCCCTGCCCCCCTCCCCTGGACCAAACACAGAATCACAAGTGTTCACTTAGATGGACACACATTATCCATAGCTTAGGTTCTTCTTCCTCCAGAATGGTGGTGTGTTGGGTGGGGTGGTTGGGAGATTGGGGGGGGGGGGGTTGATCATAAACTCCCAGGCAGAAAACCATGGTGACGATCTTCTGGTTCTAATTAGCCAAAGTGAACCTGATTACATGGTTTTTAAAAGCCTGTCTTTCAAGCACGGTACTCTGTAGGAATAGCTGTTCTAGAGGTCCTTCCCAGCACTGCTGCACACAGCTCAAAAGTGCTCGGTGGTGATGAGGAGTGCTGGCCGTGTCTTCTCAGATGCGCTTGCTGCCGAAGGGTGAAGCATGAAGGTCATCCCACCTCCCGAAGCACATCTCCCCATGGATGTCAGAGAGCCCTGCGAGAAACCATACGTGGTATCGGCTTCTTCAGATGGGCTCCTCCCCGCAGGCTGGGCTCCTTGAGTCTCCAGCTTCAGGCTCAGGTCGAGATGTGCGATAGTTAAAAGGCCATTGTCTCCAAAGTCACACCCGTGAGTCTGAATGTTGGCTCTGTTTCTTTCTGGTGGTGTGACCATGGAGAAATTGCTTAACCTCTCTGAGCTGTGAATGTCCATGTTTAGCAGGAAAAGTGTCCTTCAAGTCCTCCCAGAAAGTGAAGCTTGAATCGTTCCCTGGGCCCACATATCAGAAAAGTCCACGTTCTGTGAGTCTAAAAATAACCAGTTAATATTATTGCATGGGCTACAAATAAAGTTTTATTCTTCTTTGTTTCTTTTTCTGGAACACTTAGACAGCAATGTAATACATCAGCCACTGAGTTAGTTAGAAATACAGTTTTTTACTGAAGAAACTAGAGGCGACTATGTGGCTCAGCTAAGCATCCGACTTCGGCTCGGGTTCTGACAGCTCAGAGCCTGGAGCCGGCTTCCAGTTCTGTGTCTCCCTCTCTGCCCCTCCCCTGCTCATACTCTGTCTCTCTCTCTCTCTCAAAAATAATAAACAGTTAAAAATTTTAAAGAAGAAAATAAAACCCCCTTGTAATCTAACCAATCACGTCTAATATGTTGGAGCATTTCCTATCTGATATTTCTCCATGAAGACATAAAGGGAAAATATTATCTTCATATCTGGCTATGAATTTCTTTTAGTGTCTGAAATCATACATCGGAGAGCTATTTGCTGTAGAAGATGAGCCTGGGGAGATCAGTGCGGTTCAGGGAGGGAGGGAGGGAGGCTCTCCTTGTGTGGAAGAATGAGGGAGGTAGAATAGCTCAGGAGAGGGAGGGGGAAAGAGAAGGAAAAGACCCCAGGACCATGTGTGAGGCTCTGGGTTAGCACGAATTCTCTGGGGAGAAGATGGACACTTGAAAGAAAAAGGATCTGTGTGACTCGTATTAAAGCTGTGCAGTTGTCTCTATTCAACAGATGACATTGACAAGTGCCGTGTGTGTGTGTGTGTGTGTGTGTGTGTGTGTGTATGTATATGTACTTCGGGAGGGTGTGCATCCCACACTGTTCAGTGAAGGCTGGAACAGAGGAGACTGGAGAGAATCAGGATCCTGAAGTCAGAGGTGACCTCAAAGACCCTAACCACCTGTTCCCTCCCAGATCACTGATGGCAAAGCCAGAAAGGGTGCCAGACTTTTGTGAGACATGAAACCACGCGTTCCACTTCATCTTACCTTGATTTCCAAGGGAGAGCGTGTATGTGTATGAGCGTGTGCATGCGCAAGAGAGAGGGCTTTGAGCTGTGCAGACAGAGATCATTGTCTGTGTCGCAGCTTCCCTACGTTATGTCCCTCACAGTCACCACCAGCTCTTTGCATTCCATGATCTGCAAGACCATTTTATTTGGGCAAGAAAGAAGGAGTTTTGGTGAAGAGTCATTAGGAAAAGATTGACAGCTATGGCTGAATTTCTACATTTGGTAGGGTTGCTGATTTCAGTGGATGGAAACACAACTTGCATAAGCTGAGAGAGAGAAAAAAAGAAAACATAGAAGGGGAGACCGAGAGAACTATATTGGTTCACATAACTGACTAACTCCTGCAGCTTCAGGCATGGCTGGATCCAGCTGCTCAGGCATTGTCACCCCCCTCCATCTCTTATCTTGCTCTCCTCTGTATCAGCCCCATTGAAAAGTGTGCTCTGCATATGAGGTGATAGGATGCCACCAAGAATTCTAGCCTCTTATTGTAGCCACTCAGCAACCACCTGAAAGAGAGCTTCTCATCCCAAAATGCACAGAGTTCCAGGGCTCACTCTCAGTGGCTCTGACCAGCATTATTAAATCCGTTGGTGTGGACGAGAGATGGAATGTGTGCTAGGGTGGCTCTCCAAAGGAAAGTTGGGGTCTTGGAAGTCAGCGCAGGACTTGAGGCTGGACAAGCAGAACCTACAGTGTCTATTTCTGCCCTAGGTCCCTAGAGTGATTTCTTTAAAGTCCAAAAGCCATTCTCTCCCTCTTCTCCAAGACTGAAGCCTCTTGCAGACTCCAAGTGATTCGGGGGCAGGTAAATTACTGGCTTTCTTGATAAGCTTGGATGATCCCATCCACAGGGGCTGGTAAAGGGAAAAACGCAATGATGCTCATTGGGTAACATCATGTTCTAGGCTTGAGCTCTGGGCTCAGACCACCCGGGTTGGAGTTCCGGGGCTGCGGGGCTGCCTGAGCCTCGCCTTCCTTATCTGTAAAGTGTGTCAGCGAGGTTGATTCCAAAACTGTGCCAAGTCTTTACCCCTCACTGCACCCATAACATTGCCCTGTGACCTTGCAGTATCTGTCATCAGGAAGCAGAGTCCCTCTCCCCACCCCTTGGGGGTGGGCAGGCCTTGGGATTTGCTTTAGTAAATGGTGTGTGGGGAAGTTAACGGCAAGGACCAGTTCGTGGTCAAGGCCTCTCGAGGCCTCGGGTGTTTCCACGCTTCTCCTTGGAAACTTCCCAGCTGCTGTGTGAGCGGGCCCGGCTAGCTTGCCGAGTGACAAGTGGCATGACCCAGTCACTGACCCCTCCAGGCACGAGCCAGCCAACCGCCTGGCACGTGAGTGAGGTGGTCCTAGACTTCGAGGCCAGTCCCCGCCATCTACTCGGCTGACTGTAGGCACGTGTATGAGACCAAACTGCTCAAAGGTTTTAAGGTAGGAAATGATGGGCTTCTGCCGAGTGGGGGGCATGCCACCCCGAGAGAAAGTTGGATGGCTCAGAGAACACAGTTCTCTCCTCGTTCCCTGTATCTTATTTTGGGCGTCACATCCGAAAGCTGAGGCTTGATGCCCCCACCTTCAGCACTTAGAGCTGGCACGCACGGGGCCTCAAGTGTCAGTCTTGCTGACGATGCCCCGATTCACATCAGTCCCCAGAATGCACATCTTCGTTCGTTCCCGTTCCCGTGAGCCAATGTCTTAAAAAGTAGGTGTATATTTAGGATTTCCAAAGGAGATAATGAGCAATTGCTAATAATTATTTGGAGCCATTAGCGCCCGACCCAGTACAATTAATGCTGCTGTTGAATTTCGATGATCCCAGAAAGATAATTTCAGCTCAGCGCAAGGTCGGCTGCCAAGGCGCGTTCAACAATTGGGCCGAATTTCCAAACACGCACAGATGTCGTGTTTCCAAGCGCAGGCATTCGAGCGACGATGGCATCGTGGACGTCCCTAGGGCGTGCGGGATGGAGACACAGATGTCTCCAGGGGGAGGCTTGGGGGGGGGTCTGGCACAAGGGTCGGCCCCCCGGTCACCTGTGAGTCGTGACTGTTCTGCGTGAGAGTCCTGTGGCTGCTGTAACAAATTACCCCACGTTGGGTGACAGAACACAACAGGAAATTACTCTCTTCCAGATCTGGAGGCTGCAAGTCCAAAGTCAAGGTGTCACCAGAGTCTGTTCCATGCTCTCTCCCGGCTCCTGAGGGCTGCTGCCAGTCCTTGGCATTCCTTGGCTTCTAGATACATCCATGTAATCTCCTGCCAAGGCTTCCTATCACCCTTTCATCTCTGTACCTTTTTCATGTGTGTGTGTGTGTGTGTGTGAGAGAGAGTGTGAGTGATTTAAGGTAATCTCTGCACCCAACATGGGGCTCAAACTCATGACCCGAGACCAAGAGTCGCACTCTCTGGGGGCACCTGGATGGCTCAGTCAGTTAAGCATCCAGCTCAGGTCGTGATCTCACAGTTCATGAGTTCAAGCCCCGCCTCAGGCTCTGTGCTGACATTCAGAGCCTGGAACCTGCTTCAGATTCTGCATCTCCCTCTCTGCCCCTCTCATGTGTCTCTCTCTCTAAAAACTAAATAAAAAAGAAGAGTCACATGCTCTTCTGCCTGAGCCAGCCAGGCGTCCCTTATCTGTGTATCTTCCCGTCTTGTTTTATCTTATAAGGATACTTGTCACTGGATTTAAGACCCACCTTAATCCAGGATAGTATCATTTCAAGATTATTTACTAATTATATCTGAAAAGATCCTTTTTTCAAATAAGGTCCCATTCACTGGTTCTGGGTGGGCATATATTTTAGAGGAGCCACCACTCAACTCCCTGTAACTTCTCAGGGACTAGGCTCCTGCCTGTCTGTCTCAGACTTCATCTCCTGCAGTGCTCCCGTCACTCATTCAGTCCAGGCACCAGGGCCTCATGACCATTGCTCAGACACACTGGGCTCGTGCTTAATCAGGAATGCTGTTCCCCTTCCAAGAAGGACACATTGCCCTCTGGCCATTCCGGTGTCCATTCTAGTGCCTCTGTCTCCAAGTGACCTTCCTTGACTGTATAAAATGGCACCCCAGCTCCAGTCTCCCTCCATGACCTTCTGTTTTATTTTACTCACGGCATCTGTCGGCATCTGAAATTGTTGCAGGCATCTCTTTATCCTCTCCTCTCCCTTCACTAAAATACAAAGTTCAGCAAGCTCATGGGCCCCTCTGTCTTATTGACAAAAATAGCAGGTCCAGCGATCTGAGCATTTTCTGCCCCTTTCCACATGCTCCGCGGGGAGTTGTCACGGGCTGAGCGGCCCTAGGTGCCATCATGGGTGTCATAGAGTCAGGTCCGTAATGTGAGGAACTGTCTGGCCCCCCCAAATAAGGAGGCTTTTCCACGAGTGAGACCCCATGATACGGGACAAGGAGAGAGAACTCGGTCCCTGGGGAGAACCCACTTGTGGTCAAGGACAGACATCAGGGTTTTTTAAAGCCTCACTGTGTGGCGCTGATGCACAGCCAGGACTGAGAACCCTCATCTGAGACAATCATGGAAATTCCCTTCCTTTCTGTCTGGTGATTGAGGCTGTTATCCAGACATGTGCATTACACCTGGCCAATAAGCCGCAAGGCTAAGTCGGCTGGGGATATTCTGGGGGGAAAAGGACACAGAAAGATACTGTTTTCCACCCCCAGGTGGCGCTGTCCTTGTGGAACATGGGCCAGACCTCCCCTGTGTGACTGTGGAGAGATACAATGTATGTGACACTTGTATAATTTTTCTGTCAAAGTTATCCCCCTGGAAGTCACACAGGCAAGATCTAGTCCATGTTCCATCATCCAAGGACATGGAGTCTTCTGGATGGTTCCAGGGTTGAAAAGTTAAAAAGCACGGTGACAAGGGCTCTCATTCTCTCCCTCTCTGTGATAGGCCATCTCCAGACAGGATGTACTCTTACCTCGTGGCCTCAAGATGGCTGCAATGGTTCCAGGCATCACACAAAGGCAGTGCCATCCAGGGTCAAAAAAGAGACTGTGAATGTCTCATGTGCCTCTTCTCTGTGGAAGGAAAGCTTTCCCAGAGTCCACCCCCAGCCGACTCCCCTTTCACGGCTTATGGACCAGGTGATGTGTGCACCAAGATAAATATGATGCTGTTGGACGGCGATTCCCCACATAGGGAGAGTCAATAAATAAAAACTCCTAAGTACCCAAGAAAATAGCCCTGGACCCAGAGACCACAGTGTCCTGGGTCCAAATCCTGGCTCTGGCTGTTTTATATGCCCTATGGCCGGGTGGCCTCTGAGAGGCTGCAGCTTCCTCCCTGCAAAACTGAAAAATAGCTCCCGTGGCCCTAGCTCTTTCTCAGCGCACAGCCTCTCCTGCCTGAGAAGTCAGAACCCAGCAAACAGCAGTGTTCTCTTGGCACCTCTGATTTTTCTCTAGGACGATTTGCTCTGAGGTGCTGAAGCTAAACCAACCCTCAAAGGGAATTACCTCCCGGGCAGTCCCAGCATGTGCTAATTTACTAGTTAGATGCTAGAAAACAATTTCAACCAGATGGAGGTGCCCTGCCCCTGACACAGGCTACCAAATTGTTCCCATGTTATTTCTCAGGAGGAGGCTCTGCTCTAAGATCTCAGAGGGAAAATAAGGGTTCTTTTCTATCCTTTGCTCTAAACTCTGCTCTGGCTTAAAAGCCTTAAATATTTCCAGATGCTTTATATAAAAAAAAAAAAACAGTTCTGGATAGTCTATATCTATCTATATCTGGATATAGACGTATAAATTTGAGACAGAGCAGGGAAGAGGAAGAGAGAGAGCAGGGAAGAGGGAGAGGCAGACGGAGAATCCCAAGCAAGCTCCACGCTGTAAATGCAGAGTCTGATGTGGGGCTCGGACTCACAAACCATGAGATCATAACCTGAGCTGAAACCAAGAGTCAGACACTTAACCAGATGAGTGACCCAGGTGCCCTTAGACAGTCTTGATATATCCGTCCGTGCATACCCCAGAGGAGATGGGGGCTCACGCTGGGAGGTGAGAACACGTCGAGTGAAATGTGCATGTGAATCCTGGGTTTCTCCTAAGCCCTGACATCCCCCGTTTGTGGGTTTTAGAGGAAAAGCATCCTCAGTGTCCTTTCTTAAAGCAACAGCACCGCCTCAGCGCCTGCGTGGCCGAGTCCTCACAGTTTCGTGAGCCAGCCGGCAGCCTCGCCCCCAGCTGCCCAGACACGCCTTGCCCTGCCATTTCTCTCTGCTCTCGGGTCCCCTCCGGGAGACTTCAGCAAAAGTGGATTGATCATGGCTCACATGAGTCCATGTTTACTGCACCCCAGGCACCGTCCCAAAGCCATTAGCGATCGTCACTGCAGTGCGGATAGACCTTTGCTACGTGTGGGACATGCTTCAGAGCTTGATGCAAAAATTGGCTGCTGTGAGGTCACTAATCATCTACATGTACATTGGAGGAGAAGCTGAGTCCAGAGGTCCTTCAGCTGGGGAGCAGCCCGAGTCAGGTTGCAAACCTGGGTGTTGAAGTTACAAATATATACAATTATGCAAACGTGTATGCCTCACATGAAGATGTGTGGAACAGACACGTGTTTTATAAACAGCTGAATGCACCTAAGCTTTCTGTACATGACAACGTGGTGAACGTGCATTTCGCGGGAATAAGGAAACTGCTTTTGTTTTTGGGTTTTTATTTTATTTTTTGAACTTCAAGTTAATTAACATACAGTGTCATCTTGGTTTCAGTAGAATCCTTACATAGGACACCCAGTGCTCACGCCCACAAGTGCTCTCCTGGATGCCCGTCCCCCATCTAACCCATCCTCCCCACCTCTCCTCCTGCAATTCTGTTGTGAATTCTCTGTGCAGGTGAACTCTTAGGTATTTATCCAAAGGATACAAATATGCTGATTGAAGGGACACATCACCCCAGTGTTTATAGCAGTGCTATCAACACCAATAATAGCCCAAGTATGGAAAGAGCCCCAGTGTCCGTTGACTGACTAATGGATAATGAAGATGTGGTGTGTGTACACATGTATATGTATGTGTACACACATACACACAGTGGAATATTACTCAGCAATCAAAAAGAATGAAATCCTGGGGCGCCTGGGTGGCTTAGTCGGTTAAGCGTCCGACTTTCGTTTAGGTCATGATCTCGCGGTTCTTGGGTTCTTGCCCCGTGTCGGGCTCTGTGCTTACTGCCTGCTCAGAGCCTGGAGGCTGTTTCAGTCTGTGTCTCCCTCTCTCTCTGACCCTCCCCTGCTCACGCTGTCTCTCTCTCTCTCTCTCCTAGAAATAAATAAAACATTTAAAAAAAAATGAATGAAATCCTGCCATTTGCTACAACATGGATGGAACTGGAGGGTATTACGTTAAGTGAAATAAGTCAGAGAAAGACATACCATACAATTTCACTCCGAGGAATTTAAGAAACACAACAGATGAATGGGGGCAGGGAAGCAAAAATAAGATAAAAACAGAGAGGGAGGCAAACCACAAGAAACTCTTTAATGCTTTTAATTTTTAAGGTGCAACTGAATTCAAATATTCTTGTATTTTCAAAAAAAAAAAAAAAAAAAGCTTCAGGTTCTGGTCAATATCACGGATGTTTAATTCCACCAAATAGAAGCCATTTCCTGTCCAGGCTCAGCTTGTAGTGAGAAAGGGGACGCATGTTTCCTGAGTGCTTAATAGACGTTGAGTGCTGCATAGGGGCGGTTGTATATTTTTATTTGAACCTTGAAGAAGCCATGTGAATAAGTCAAGATCTACTTTTTTTTTTTTTGGCTCAGGAGAAACCTCAGTCTCAGAGATTATGTAATGTTCCCAGCCACTCAGCGGTAGAGTTGAAATTTGAACCCCGGCCTTAGGGATGCCAAAGGTCCCCTAAATGGGTTTCTTTCCAATAGGACTGTTCTAATATTTAAAAACCATTTGAGGATATTTCCTGCAACTGATTGTGCATCAGACAAAGGAGGAGGAGAATCAAGCTGCAAGGTGGGCCCGAGTGTTAACATGTTTATCAGGTGTCAACTCTAAGGGGTATAGGGTTGAACAAAACACATGTACTCCCTGCCCTGTAGAGCCTAGTACACAGGACTGTTGTTAAACATAGAACAGGTTATATCATTTCAGGCTGTGAACAGCACCATGAAGAAAAACAAAGGGATAGTCTAACTGAGCAGGGGTGAAGGGTGGGGAAGTGGGGGGTTTAACTGGCAAACTCTGCTTTAAAGATAAAAGTTCAGCCCTAAGGATAAGGCAACATTTGCAGAAGCAGAGTGAGATGGAAGTTCATTCTGGGCCGAGATGGGTGGTTTGGACAGCTGTGCAAAGGCCCAGAGGTAGAAATGAGCGTGGTACTTGGAGGAACCGAAAGGCGAGTGTGCTTATGTTGTTGTTGGGGGGGCCTTGGCCACAGGATGATGTCAGAGAGGTGAACTGCTTAGAGTCCAGCCAGAGAAATGGTGCAGGAGGTCCTGGTTTAGGCTAACCGGGACGATGTCAGGGCCAGCAGCAGAACACCCAAGGAATTAGAACCTCTGGAGGTCACAAGGGAGACCTAGAAAGGAATAGAAGTTGCAGGCACCGAGAAGAACCGTGAGGGTTGGCAGGTTGGAGGGGGTGGCCTCTGAGCCAGCCAGCATTGTCCTGTACCTAGACTGGCCCTTTCTGCGTCTCTAATTATCCCTGTAACCTTAGACCGGGCTCTGGAGTTTTATGGTCTTCCTGTCCTTGACAGGCTTTCTTTTACTCACATCCACCGTCATGCACCTTCCAAAACACAAATCCAGGAACATCACTCCCAAGCTTTCAGGATAGACCTGAGCACACCAGCCCCTTGGCGACTTGGGGCCCTGCCCACCTCTCACCCTGCGACTCCCTCCTGTCCCTCCCATCTCCAGGACTGAAGGTCCACCGTGTTCGATGACATCCCATAATCCCTTGCCTCGCACTCGCTGATCATGGTCCAGATTGCATCAAAAATCTTTTGTAGCTCTAAGAACCCAAGAGAGAAATGCAGTCTCTTTTAGGGGGTGGGTACCAGACAGATCATTTGCGTTTTTGAAGCAAGCACGGGTCAGTAATCCAGTCTCGCCATCACCCAGTGACGACTGAGTGGGAGCTCCAGGTCCATCCCCACCTTCATTAGATCTGTTTGCTTGTGTTCCCTGAACACATCCTGGAAATTGTGGCTTTTGACTGAAAGCTGCCTGGAGCTACGGCTATGAGGTACCCTGAGCTTGGGTTCCCTCCCAGGGCCCCGGGGAAGATGCCTAGGGGCGTTGAAACACCCTCAGCCTGTTCCTTGGGTCTCCCTCACGCCGGGTGAGTAGGTGATGGTCCCCCATTGCTTGTGAAGCAGACTTTACCCTGGGAAGAGAATAGCATTAATTAAACAGCCCACGGGGCAGAGAGGAGCAGGAGGTTCTGGAAAGTTCTCTAAACGCAAGCTCCTCAGAAAGCTGTGGGATTACCTGCAAAAAAGGCATGCAGTTGCATTATCAGTGATGCTTGGATATTCCGCCTTCTTGGATGACTTTGGGTGGCCTGCGCCTACCCAGTTCAGGGACACAGCAGCTCTGCTCTGAAAAAGAAAAACAAAGCCCTTTGAGGAACCTTTCTGTCCCAGCGGCCAGACCTTCTGGCCCCCTGGCAGAGTGCCCACTGGCTATAAAGAGTTTCATGGAAACTTTAGAAGCTGCAGGGGTACTTCTGACCTGCCCGCAGCCCACACCCATACTCTGTCCCTCGGTTTCTGACCCCCTGCTGGCCCCCACAGCCATGGGCTCAGTTCAGCTCACCCCAACCAGGTGACCACGTGTGCCTCCTGCTTGGTCTTCTAGCTTTGTTCTGTGACTTTCTTCCACTTGTTCTGTTTCCTCTGAGCTCCGCTGGTCTCTTACCCCTTGTCTTACTCAAGCCGCTGCCTCCACTGGTCGGCTCATCCTGCACTCTTGTCTTTTTATTGAGATGTCACAGACAGAAGATAAAGCAACATTTCAAGTGTGCAATTTGAAGAGTTTTGACAAGTGTATACACCTGTAAAACCATGGCCACAATCTACACAGTAAGTGAAGGAATCCCCCTAAATGTTCCTTCCTGTCCCTTTACAGCTCCCCGCCCCCCCCCCCCCCCCAGGAAGACACTGGTCTGCTTTTGCCTTTAAATGTTTATTTATTTTGAGGCAGAGGAGTCGGGGAGAGAATCCCAAACAGGCTCTACACAGTCAGCGCAGAGCCCAAGATGGGGCTCAACCCCATGAACCATGAGATTATGACCTGAGTTGAAATCATGAGGTGGACACTCGACCGACTGAGCCCCCAGGTGCCCCCACTTTGTGCCTTTAGAGGCTAGTTTGCGTCGTCTAAGATTTTCAATCACTAGAGCCATACAGGTTGGGCTCTTTGGCGTCTGGCTTCTTTCACTTGATGTAATTTTGAGATTCATCCAGGTTGCTGCCAAGTATCAGCACCTTGTCCCCCTCACCTGTTGGTAGACATTTGGTGGCTTCGGCTGCTCCGTATACAGCTGCTGTGGACGTTCACATCCACGCCTTTGTTTGGACACATGCTTTGATTTCCTCCGGGTAAACAGCTAGGTGTGGAGCAGCTGGGTCGTAGGTACAGCGTTATTTTGGAGCAGATCCTGGATAAAGAGACTGCGTTGTGGGAAAAGATGATACGTGTGATCCCCTCCTTCTAGTTGGTCATAGGATGTCTGCCCAGGCGTGTCATTGATTTTTATCTTGCTGGTTTCCCGCCTTCAACACAGTTTAGCAATCAAGAATCCAGATTTTTTTTTCTCGCTTGAGATGGTGGGTATGCTCGGTGCCATCCTCTGGGCAATGGCAGCCCCTTTGTGGTTGCGTGGTAACAGGAGAGACCATACTGGCCTCTGGAGGAGGGGACAGGCTCCCTGCGTTTGTCTTCTGCTGCAGGAGTCAGAAACGAGGAGGTGTTTTCACACTGCAAGCTCTGCCTGCTTCCTCCCATCCAGGCAGCACATAGCAGTGGGTCACTGTCCGTGTGTCCCCTCTGGAGCCAGACTGCTTGGCTTCACATCCTGGCTTGTGTCCTCCCCTAGATGGAAGACTTTGTACACGTTACCTGACTTCCTGTGCTCCAGTTTCCTCATCTGTGAAAAGCAGACCATGGGGTCTCAGGATTAAAGGTGAATGCACGGGGCGCCTGGGAGAACTCAGTCAGTGGGGCGTCTGACTCTTGATTTCAGCTCCGGTCATGATCTCATGGTTTGTGGGATCGAGCCCTACGTTGGGCTCTGTGCTGATGGTGTGGAGCCTGCTTGGGATTCTCTCTCCCTCTCTGCCCCTCCTCCACTCACGTGCTCTGTCTCAAAAATAAATGAATAAACATTAAAAAAAAATAAAGGTGAATGTACCACACACTTACCACACAGTATTCTCTCTAAATGGCATCTCTTATTGCCCAGTCTCCTCCTGGCCTCAGCTGTCATCACCATCACCATGGCAACCTTTTTTTTTTTTTTTT
>NW_024080870.1:1203110-1303658 GCF_003009895.1 Hyaena hyaena | reverse complement strand
GATTCCCTTGCTTTTGGGGATGTGTCAAGTAAGAAGTTGCTGCGGTGGAGGTCAAGGAGGTTGTTTCCTGCTTTCTCCTCTAGGGTGTTGATAGTTTCCTGTCTCACGTTCAGGTCCTTTATCCATTTTGAGTTTATTTTTGTGCATGGTGTGAGAAAATGATCTAGTTTCATTCTTCTGCATGTTGCTGTCCAGTTCTCCCAGCACCATCTGTTAAAGAGGCCGTCTTTTTTCCACTGGATACTCTTTCCCGCTTTGTCAAAGATTAGTTGGCTGTACACTTTTGGGTCCAGCTCTGAGTTCTCTATTCTATTCCATTGGTCTATGTGTCTGTTTTTGTGCCAATACCGTACTGTCTTGAAGATGACAGCTTTGTAGTAGAGGCTAAAGTCTGGGATGGTGATACCTCCCGTTTTGGTTTTATTTTTCAGTATTACTTTGGCTATTCAGGGTCTTTTGTGGTTCCATACAAATTTTAGAATAGTTTGTTCTAGTTTTGAGAAGTAGGCTGGTGCAATTTTGATTGGAATTGCATTGAATGTGTAGATAGCTTTGGGTAGTAATGACATCTTAACTATATTTAGTCTTCCTATCACCATGGCAACCTGTTAAACAAAAGGGTCCTGACTGGTGAGCTCTCCTTTGGTGCCTCTGAGGATTATAGCACCCACCCTTACTTTCAGGTGTCTGCTCTGAAAATGCCTAACAAGTCCATAGTCTCCATATTGATGAGCCCAAGCACCTATCTGAAGGATGAATGGGAATAAAATTTTAAATCAATTAATTGGGGCCACAGAAAGGCCCAAAGCGATGGAAGTAAAGTCAATTATGTTAATACATGGCCATCTTCCTGGAGGTAGCCACAAATATCTCCCAGAACATCAGTGAGTAGCTGGGGAGTTGGGGGGGGGGCATTACAGGAAAAAGAAATCAAGATTTTTTTCCCCCATACCAGTCTTATTAAACTAATATTGAACCTGTGTATAAGTACTGCTATGCCCAGGTGACCCTGACTTACTAATATTCAGCACACGGCACCTCTGGGAACTGCACCAAATTCAATGACACGCTGAGGGTTTGGAAATGGCCTAGGCTGAGTGGGCTGGCTTTTGGGAATAAAGAGCTTTTTAAGCTGTGTCTGCTCTTCAGGGTTTTCTGAGTCTTTCTCTGTGGGGCTGTGAGCCGCCCCTCTCCACCCGCTTCCCCCTGCTCCTCCTCACTCCCTTCTTTAGTTGAGTGTAAAGTGGGAGATGATGCTTCCTGTGCAGACTTCAGAGTCTGGAGTTTGCTTTGAACAATATCCACCACCTGAATTCGGGATCCTCTGTTACATTTTGGCAGCCAGATTGTCGGCTTAATCTCTGCTCCTCACTGGGGATTTGAAGAGGCAAAATAACCACTGGTATGTGAGCAGCACATCACATTCATATAACAAGGTTTGGGGTTTCTTCTCATTTGAGATAAATCCAGGAGAAGGTGACAGCCCAAGGTTCAATGCACCTGCCAGACCCCAAGCTAGACCCCTGATTGTCTAGTCAAGAGCAGTGAGATGCAGTAAAATGAATCGGGTGCCCCAGCAGCAATGAACTAGATTCCAATTCCAGCCTTCATTACCCACCAACACTATGGGGAAGCTGGTACCTCCTCCCCAGGATTTGGGATGTATAGGCTTGTGGATGTCAAATGCATGGCACTCACCAAAGCTAGATGCCTTAACCTCCATCCCCTGGGGCGAAGTGTATTTCCATTCTCTCCTCCTGAGATTGTTTCCCTCTCTGCCCAGCTGCCCAGGGGAGGGACAGAGCATGGGCACTCTGGAAAGCGGCTCCTACGAGGCCAAGGCTCCGTGTACCCCCAAAGGCAGATCCTGCTGCATGGTGCATATTTTGTAATTAAATGATGGAAAAGCACAGAGGTCTAGGATCAGGCCAAGACGGTGATGTACGTTGCTGGTATTTAAAGGAGTCCGTGGCAGATTATTTATGGTTTCAGCCATTTCAGTTCTAAGTAAGCCTGTGCCCGACTGAAATTCACAACCTCCCAACACCTCTCACCACCCCTCCTTCCCTTCCCCGACGCCCACCTCCCACTTGCTCTGGGCAGCTCTGTGTCGGGTCAGAATGGGCCCAGCTCAGCCTCTGTCTCTAACCTGGGTAATTACTTCAGCCCCGGCTGCAGCTCATTACCTGCCTGCAGGTGCTTAGTGAAGCCGGGCTGACTCTCAGGACTTCGTTAGTCAGACGCCAGGCAGGGACCATGGGCTCTGCGTGCCGCGGCCTCTGTGACCGCGCGGGGGACCAGAAGTTGCTCTGTCAGAGTAGTTTCACAGCAGCACGTTTAAAGAACAAAATAGTAATGACCCGTCGTGTATCGGATTCCCCCCTCCTGTAGGGGTGCCTTCTTGCCAGACTTTATCTTGGCGCCATGCCACCCACTGGCCTTGAGGGACCAGATGAGAAATAATAATCTTGAAACGTGTTTCCATGTTTGCTCTGAGGCTGCTGTTGACAGCCGTGCTCATTACCTAACACGGGGCCAGTCCTCTGAGAAGCCTCAGAGAACTTGTGTTCAGTTTCCAGCAGGAGGGAAGGCTGTACTTCTCCAGAGCACTTGCTGGCGGGGACGTGTGGGACAGGGTGATAGGAAGGGGCAGGTTTTGGTGAGATCAGACCTGGGTGTGCAGTTTCGTCCTTACTGCTCTTTAGCTCTATAGCTTATGCCTCTCTAGGGCCTCTTCAGATGTAGAGGTTAGGGGCGCCTGGGTGGCTCAGTCCGTTAAGCATCTGACTTGGGCTCAGGTCATGATCTCACTGTCATGAGTTTGAGCCCCGCTCTGTCCTGACAGCTCAGAGCCTGGAGTCTGCTTTGGATTCTGTGTCTGCCTCTCTCTGCCCCTCTGCTTGTGTTCTGTTTCTCTCCAAAATAAATAAACATTAAAAATCTTTTTAAAAACCATAGAGTGTAATACTTACCTTGCTGATTAGTTTTAAGGACTGGATGAGATCATGTGTGCACAAGCCTTGGAGTTAGTCTGTGCTCAGGGAATGCTCACTGCACGGTGGATGCTCCTATACTTAGACACATAACTTGTAATTAATTGCCATTGCCTCTTGCAGCTAGATGCTCTGAGGTATAGAGACAAATCTATGGCCAACCACCAGTGAGCATCTGGGACTCTCCATGTGGATTTTATGTAACAAATCTTGCCCCAGGCTCTCACACACTTCCTTATTTCTTTGGTTGGTTTTTTTATTATTTGCATCTTCTTAATCAGCTATAATGTATTCTATCTGAAATATTGTATATTTTATTTCATATCTGCCTCCAAATCCCGTTTGAAACAACCTAGGATAGAAACATTGTAATACAGAATTAAAGGAAGAAAAAAAAAAAGATCCTGACAGCCTCTGGCATTTCAATTCTCAGTGATCAGTTTTAAAAATTTGGAAGTAAAAAACTGATGTGGAGGCCACCACCAAGAAAATGATGACTACCCCTCTAAAAATGGAAGGTATCTTTTTGGAAAATTAACTCTGTCAGATACATGGTTCGCAAATATTTTCTCCTGTTCCATTTGCTGCCTTTATGCGAGATTATTTCCTTGGCTATGCAGAAGTTTGTTTTGTTGTGTTACTGTTGTTTTTTACTTTGGGGTAGTCCCACTGGTCAATTTTTTTTTTAATTTTGCTTTTGTTGCCTTTTTATTTTATTTTTTGTTTATTTTTGACAGAGAGAGAGACAAGAGTGTGAGCAGAGAGGGGCAGAGAGGGAGGGAGACAGAATTTGAAGCAGGCCCCAGGTTTCGAGTTGTCAGCACAGAGCCTGACGCGGGGCTTGAACCCACGAACTGTGAGATCATGAGCTGAGCCAAAGTCAGACGCTTAACCGACTGAGCCACGCAGGCATCCCTCTTTTGCCTTTTTAATAACTTGATTAAAGAATGGGTAAAGGACTTGAATAGACATTTCTCCAAACAAAACATATAAATGTCCAACAGATGCATCAAAAGATGTGTGATGTCAGTAATCAACAGGGGAATGCAAATCAAAACCACAAAGAGGTGTCCTCTCATGCCTATTAGGATGGCTATTATTTAAAAAAAAAAAAAAAGTCAAGCGTTGGTGAGGATGCGGAGACATGGGGCCCTCGTGCGCTGTTGAGAGGGATGCAAATTCATGTGGCCACAGTGAGAAACAGAACGGAAGTCCCTCAAAAAATTATAAAATAGAACTACTCTGTGATCCTGAGATCCCATTTCTGGGTATTTATACAGAAGAATGGAAACCAAGATCTTGAAAAGGTATTGGCCCTCCGTGTTCACTGCAGCATTATCCACACTCTCCAAAAATATGGTAGCAACCTAAATGTCCACCTACCGATGAACAGAGAAAGAAAACGGGGTATATATGTGCAAGGGGATATTATTCCACCTTAAGGTAGAGGGAAGTCCCTTAACACATGACTACATGGATGGACAGTGGGGCATGATGCTGAGCGCATTACCCAAGTCTCAGGACAAGCACTGCATGATCCCACTCACATGAAGTGTGTAAATGAGCCAAACTCATAGAAGCCAAGAATAGAATGGCAGTTACCAGGGCCTGGGGAGGGGACAAAATGAGGAGCTGCTAATCAGTGGATATAAACTTGCAGTTATGCAAGATGGATGAGATCTGGAGATCTGTACACCACTGTGTCTATATGTAATACATACTGCATACATAATACATAATGTGTATTACCTCATAATACATACTATATGATACCTACTGTGTTGTCCACTTACAAACCTAAGAGAATAAGGGCGCCTGGGTGGATCAGTCAATTAAGTATCCAACTCTTTATTTCTGCTCAGGTCACGATCTCACAGTTCATGAGATCGAACCCCATGTCGAGCTCTATGCTGATAGCAGGGAGCCTGCTCAAAATTCCCTCTTTCCCTCTCTCTCTGCCCCTTTCTCATTGGCACACGCGTGCACGCTCTCTAAATAAATAAATAAACATATTTTAAAAATTTAAGAGAGTGGATCTCATAGGAAGTGTTCTTCCCACAGTATAATTAAAAAAGGGGAAGGTATCTGCTTTTTTACTTCTTCTCTTCCTCTTGGGGGCTCAGAAATAGATACACCTCTCTGTTGTCTCCTGTAAGGTTTTTTTTTTCTTGGAAGCTGAGCCAAGTGCCAAAAGTTTTCGAATCAAGGTTGTTGGGTTTCTGTTCCTATCCATCTATTCTTATTTCCCCCTTTGGGGGCTAAATTCCTTTCCCATATGCACATTATAATCCCATTATGGCGGATTCTCCCTAGAGAGCTCCATAGAGGCCTTGCCCAGGACTCTCCCAGTTGTCCAGGCCATCAAGAAGTGTTCATGAGACCCGAGTGACCCTTTGCATGTCACTTAACTTCCCTAAGCTCACCTTCAACTCCACAGATTCATCCATAAAGGGGAGAGGATAAGTTCTTCCCTATAGACTATTTGTAGTAAAGGCAATACTGTGTTTGAAACCATCCAGCAGGTGCTAAGTGAATGTTATTTTCTGTTCTCTTCCTCTGCAAAGCCTGGATGAACCCAATTTTAGAATTTTTAAGCTGAGGCTGTGTGAAGCACCTGTCCCTCCTTACCTGATCTCATCTCATCATTGGGTAAATTCATTGCCTTTCCGACACTAATGTTCTGGGCCAGTTCCCACTATACTAAACCAGTCTCTGCTGAAATTGGATGAAAATAAATTGTATTTCAAATAATGGTTCATCAGCTTGGCCGTCACTTGGCTGAATCGATGTCTGCAGGGTTGGCATTCATTGTAGGGAAGCATGACCCCAGGGCGGGCTCCCTCCAGCTCAGAAGGCTATCTCTGAAGGACTCCGGGAGATTTATAGCCTTGTATTGTCTTGCATCTACAATGCCCAACTCTTTCATTATTATCTTAAGAATAGCTCATATTGAACACTTAGCCATGCACCATCTAAGCTTATGCATTTTATCTGCATTATCTCATTTATTCCTTGTGTTAGCTTTCCATTGTTATGTAACAAATTACCATGGATTTAGTGGCTTAGAACAACAAACATGTATTGTCTCCCATTTTCCATGGATTGAGATTCCCTGCATGGCTTGACTGGCTCCCCTATTTGGGGGTTCATAAGGCTGCCCTCAAGGTATTGGTTGGGCTGCCTCTCTGTTTGGAGTCTTGACTGGGGAAGAATTCACTTCTAATTTCCCTTGGGTTGTCATTTCCCTTTTTCTTTAATATTTTTTTAGTGTTTATTTATTTTGAGAGAGAGCCTGTGCACACAAGCAGGGGAGGGTCAGAGAGAGAGGGAGACACAGAATCCGAAGCAGGCTCCAGGCTCTGAGCTCTCAGCACAGAGCCCAGCACGGGGCTTGAACTCACGAACCATGAGATCATGACCTGAGCCGAAGTCGGACGCTCAACAGACCAAACCACCCAGGTGCCCCAAAATTCATGTTCTTATAGTTGTAGGACTGAGCTCCCGATTTCCTGGCTGGTTGTCAGCCAAGTACGTCAGTAAAGTCCTCAAGAGGCTGTGCTCTTGTCCACGTCACGACCCCCTCCCCTCCTCACAGGCAGCCTAGCTCCTGTAAGATGAGCAAGGAGGCTCTCTGGCTCCAGCTGGCTGACCTGTTGGACCAACTCCATTTTAGGTTTCTTTGTACATGATGAGTTCACGTCACGAATCTCGTCCCCTTGCTGTGCTCTGTTGCCTAGAAGCAAGTCACTGGTTCCTCCCCATTCGGGAGTGGGGATGATGCAAGAGCCTAGGTGTCAGGGCCTGAGACCCACGGGCCGTCTTAGGATCCTGCCTGCCACGTGCTTCATCACAGCTCTCAAAGCTGGACATCAGTATGATCCCTGCTGCCCATGTCAGGCTCTGAGGCTTAAGTACTTGCCACAGCTGTTCAGTCATCTGGGATTCAAGCCTGAGCATTCAGCTCGAGTCCACATTCTTCAACAGAGTCTGTGAGGAAGCCAGTTCTGGTGTTTTCCCCCAAAACCGCCTCCTGTGAGGTCCCGGTGCAATGCTCCTTCAAGCTCCCATACTGTCTGCGACTTGGGCTTTGAGGAGCATCTGAGTGCACACGACGTGTAACCAAAGAATGCTTAGAACTGGAAAAGGTCTTAAACACATAAGCACATCTCTCATTTCTGTGCATGAAGAGATGGAAGGTCAGTAAGGAAACAGATCTGCTGAAGGTCACAGGGAAGTAGCAAGTGACGGCACCATTGTAGTAGACATGGCATGTCTTCTTCCTCCCTCCCTCCCTTCCTCACTCCCTCCCTCCCTTCCTTCCTTCTGTCCTTCCTCCTTTTTTCCTTCTTTCCTTCCATGTTATTTTCCTACCTCGCACCTATTTCCTCTCCATTCATTTGGCAACAAGACCTCAATTTTCCTGTGGATGCCACCCCTTCTCCCCTCTTTGCCCTTCTGATTCAAGTTGAGCTGGCCCCTCTCAGGGAGCTATAGAAATGCCCAGAGAACCCAGGCTTAGCCAATGGGAGAAATGCATCTTCATGACCTCAGTGATGATTGAAAGTAGGCATACAACCCAGGCTGGATCGAGAACAGTCAGTGAGAATCTTCTCTAAAGCTTTTTCTGAAATTATGGAGATGGTCATGTTGTCCTTCGGTAGGATTGCCCAAGGCCTCAGACAGAGTCAGGAGCTGCTGGTGACTGTCCTTGCCATCGTATATGGGCGGTCGTCTTGAGAACAAAGCCAGAATAGAAGAAACTATTTAGAGAGATTCCTGATGTCATTGAGTGCCTTGATCAAACCATGCCTGAAACTGGTATCATTCCTAGAATGTGAAGAGACATTGTTTTCAGCCAATATCTGCTCTTGCTCTCCTCAACCTAATTTAGTTTCTGACACCAGCTAAAAGAATCCTAACTGATGCAGTCTCCTAACTCCTGTATTAGGGATCTACCTCTTGCATTTGTGATTTCAAAACTTACTGACTTAAGAGCCCATTCTCTTCTGTGAGAATGTTAGAATTTTCCATCATTTCTCCCTAATGTCTTGGTCACCCCCTTTCTCTGTAGTCTGAATATAATAGGACTTTCTTGACATCAGATGAAAAGGTATCCATTCCCTGAGCTATTCCAATGGGTCAGAAAGATGCTCAGGTGAATTAACATCTTTTCTCCTGAAACTGGCCAATATTTATCAGACCCAGAATGATCAGGCAGATGTCTCCCAGAAACAGAGCGCATCGTAATTACTGAATCGCTCCCTGGGTCTCAGCTGCCAGCTACATGTCCCTCATTTTCACAAGTATGGAGTGGATTGTTTTTCCTTAAGTACGTTGCCTGCATCTGACATGAGGAGCCTCTGCTCTGCCTCTTGCAAAATGGTTATCTGCAAAATTGGAGTGAAGGGTCAGGATTCTAGGGGAGCTGCGTTTTCAAAGGATAAGGCGTAAAGCCAGGAAGGTGGGCATTCCCCCTCCCCCAATCTCTGTTGAAGAACAAAGGCTCAGAAAGCAATGAATTGTCTTAGGTTTTTATTGCTTTATTGAACAAAATTGTGTTGGGACTTGATAATCCAATTGAAGCCTTTAAGAGCTGCCATCAATCACCATTATCTGAGAAAGGAAGGCTTCGGCTTCGTGCTTGCAGGTAATAAGCTGATGCTGTGATATCAGCATGTGGCACTAGAGGAACTTGGGGCTTCCGGCTTGCGTGAACCGGGTTCAGATTCTGCTTCTGCCCTTTACCCCCGGTGTCCTCTCAGGGAATTTGATTAACTTATGTAAGCCTTTGTGCAAAGGTGTAATTTTTTTATTATTTAAAAAAAGTTTTTAAGGTTTTCTTTTAATTCTAGTTAACATACAGCGTTGTGTCAGTTTCGGGCACACAGTATAGTGATTCGGCACTTCGGCCCGTCACCCTGTGTTTGTCGCAGTACAATGCACCCCTTAATCCCCATCACCTCTTCCCCCCTACCCTCCAGCCCCCTCCTCTCTGGTGACCGTCAGATCGTTCTCTGCAATTAATTTCACAAGTTGTTTGGGCAAACCTATAAGGTTAAGAACCAGGTTTCAAAGTTGAGTTATATCTAGTCTCTAAGGGTATCGCCATGCTTGAGAAACAGCCAGAAGTTTCCTATTCTGGGTAGCATGGGGTGAGCACACAACTTTCTACCTCTCTCGCTGAATGAAGAGAGCTATAAAAACAGGGCGTATGGCATGGATCAGCTTTTGAGGACTTGGAAAAGTAAAAAGTAGCAGGCAGACTGGGGGAAGACGGATCAGATGCACCACAGAACCATCAGTTAGTCTGGCGTCATTTCCCCTGGTGTCCCCTAGCCTGGACTCAAAGTAGCCACCAAGCCAGGATGCGGGCATCGGTGAAGTCCGAGAGTGTAAGGACAAGTCAGGTATGGGCTCCAGGAACCCAGAAAGGGCCTCCTGGTAGGAGGGAGCCTCTGATTGGGGGAGAGTGTGGTCCCGAGAAGGCCAGGCAGCAGCTTGCCCTTTCCTGTCTGTGCTCACACACACGCGTGGGAGTGTTCAGCAGACTGAGCACAACAGAGCCTCCCTCTGGATGGACGGCCAAAAGACAGAGCACCAAGGAGGCAGAAGGTACCGGGAAGAGGGGTAGGAGCTTGGGAAAATGCCTCCATAGTGTCATTTGAGCGGCTGGGCTTATCCACGAGCTGTGTGTGTGCGGACCTGGGTCTTCACAGGGAAGGAAGCTATTGGAGCCACCTCCAAATAGCACTGCAAACGCTTTGAAAGTAGAGGTGACCTTGAACCTTTAACCTATACGAAGGTGGTAGTAACCTGTGGCCTTGAGCCAACAGTCAGTTGTCCACTAAGACAAAGATATCAACATTCTTTTTAATTAATGTTTGTTCATTTTTGAGAGGCAGAGACAGAGTATGAGCAGGGAAGGGGCAGAGAGAGGGGGAGACACAGAATCCAAAGCAGGCTCCAGGCTCCGGGCTGTCAGCACAGAGCCCGACGTGGGGCTCGAACTCGTGAACCATGAGATCATGACCTGAGCTGAAGTTGGAGGCTTAACCAACTGAGCCATCCAGGTGCCCCCAAAAATCAACATTTTTGATAAGATTTAAACAACATTCAGTCTTGTAATATGAAATGCAGATTCGGTACAAAATTACCCAGTCTATGAGGAACCGGGAAAAACTGAGCTTGGATGGGAAAAGAGCATCCAACAGATGTTAAGACCAAGATGAGACAGATGTTGAAAGGACATCAAAGCATCTATGACAGAGCTGCTCCAGGAGGCACACGTCTTGCAATGAGTGAAAATTTTAAAAGTATCAGCAGAGAAATAGAGGCTGGAAAAGAGAGCCAAATGGAAATTTTAGACCTGAAAATAGAGCAAAAAGTTAAAAAGCTTCCTAGAAGGACACAAGAGCAGAACGGAAATAAAGAAAGAAAGAGCCCCTGAACCTCCAGACACATCAGTGGAAATTCTCCAGGCTGAACGGCAGAGACGAGGTGTTTGAAAACCCACTCACACAGATAACGCTAACATGTTTTCCATTCACAATGTGAACAGAAGAAAGTGTGGAGTGGAAAAAATATTTCAATGTTTGTTGCTGAAAACTCACCCCTCCAAACCACATACACCTACAGAAGGTTGGGAAACCCCAGACAGGATAACCCTTAAGACGTCTTGCCCAGATGTATCATAAACTTCAGAAAATTGATTGGTCAGAATGGGTGGACGGGAGTAGGAGGTACAGGTTTCCAGTTCTGGAAAGAAGTCCTGAGAACAAAGATACAGCACAGGAACATAGTTAATGAAACTGTTACAGAGTTGTGTGCAGACAGGTGGTAGCAAGGCTTGTGCTGAGCACAGCCAAACCTAGAAATGTAAAACCACTATGTTGTACACTTGAAACTAATGTAACACTGGATGTCAGCGATACTTCAATTAAAAAAATTTTTTAATTAAATCAAAAATTTTGAAAGCAGAGGGAAGAAATGTGTATTATTTACAAGGCAACAAGTTGAGTCACTGGATTTCTCATCAGAAACTGTCGAGACCAGAGGATGTAGAACAGTATTCTTTTTTTTTTTTTTTCTTACTAGGAGAGAGAGAGAGAGACAGCGTGAGCAGGGAAGGGTCAGAGAGAGGGAGATACACAATCTGAAGCGGCCTCCAGGCTCTGAGCTGTCAGCACAGAGCCCAACACGGGGCTCGAACCCACAAACTGTGAGATCATGACCTAAGTGAAAGTCGGATGCTTAACCCACTAAGCCCCCCAGGCACCCCTGTAGAATAGTATTGTTAACGTGAACAAGAAGGACTGTCACTTCAGAATTCAATATATAGAGAAAATATCCTTCAGGAACGAAGGTGAAATATAGACATTCTTACGTGAGGGAAAATTAAGAGAATTTGTTGTCAGCTGATCTTTTAAAAAAAAAAATTGCAAAGGAAATTCTTTAGGCTAAGGGAACGACACCAGAAAACAATTTACAGTGTTAACGACACCAGAAAACAATCTATAGCATTGATAATGAAAGGAACCACAGGGACGCCTGGGTGGCTTGGTCAGTTAGGCATCCGACTTCGGCTCAGGTCATGATCTCACAGTTAATGAGTTCGAGCCCCTCGTCGGGCTCTGTGCTGATAGCTCAGAGCCTGGAGCCTGCTTCGGATTCTGTGTCTCCCTCTCTCTCTGCCCCTCCCCTGCTCATGCTCTATCTCTCTCTCAAAAATAAACATTAAAAAAATTTTTAAAGAAAGAGGAACCACAGAAGTGGTAAATATCTGGATAAAATATAATAAGCTACTCTTGAATTCTTTAAAATAGACTTATTGAAAGCCTGTAAAATACCATCATCTGGGGGAGTTATAGTGATTTATACTGTATGCAGACGTGACACTTAAGCCACATCGGCCTGAAGAGGGAGGGCAAAGAGACCTGAATGGTGGTACTATTTCCATATTCCACTTAACGTGGTAAAATACGTCTTAAATACACTGTGAAGTTAAGTATTTTTAGAGCAACCACTATAAAAACAAAAGTCTACAATAAATATACTCAGAACTGTAATTTATAAACAAAAGTGGGATGCTAAAAAAAGGTTCAAAGGAAATCTCAAGGAAAATTAGAAACTACCTGAAACTGAATGAAAACAAAATACAGCACATAACAATTGGTGCAATGGAAACAGAGTAGTGCATGGAGGGAACTTTATAGCATTAAATGCTCACATTAAAGAAGAAGGTTGGGGTATCCAGGTGGCTCAGTTGGTTAAGCGACTGACTTATTTCAGCTCAAGTCGTCATCTCACAGGTCATGAGTTCAAGCTCTGCGTCGGGTTCCATGCTTGACAGCATGGAGCCTACTTAGGATTTTCTCTGTCCCTCTCTCTCCCTCTCAGAGTAAATAAACATGAAAAAAGAGAAAGGTCTTAAATCAACGGTCTAAGCCTTCACTTTCAGAAATTTGAAAGTAATGACCAAAACGTCCCAAAGCAAACAGAGCAGGGTTATTACAGGTGCTTGTAACAAGGAAAGGATTAAGAGAAAGTAGCAATCAATGGACTTGACAACAGAAAAGGAATGTGGGGGTGGGAAATCAATGAAACCAAAAGATATTGGGTCTTTGAAAAAAATCAATACATTTGGTAAACCTCCAACTCTGGAAAAGAGAAATGTGAAAAGGCATGAATTCACCAGTGTTAGGAATGAATGAGGATATAACACTACAGACCCCGCAGCTATTAAAAGGCTAATAGGAAAACCCCACAAACAACTATATAAATTCAAGCACTTAGATGAAATGGGCCACTTTCCTTAAGAAGTGTTATCTCCCAAACTCACCAAGATGAGTCTGACAGATAGCCTGAATGGATGTAGGTGTTTAAAAGAAGTTGAATCCATAGGAGGAGAGAAGGAGAGGAAAGGGGAGAGGAGAGAAGAAGAAGAAGAAAAGAGAGTAGAATAACCTTCCAAAAAGTAACCTCTCGACCCCAATCTAAAATTTATGTGGAAAGTCAAAGGCTCTAGAAGAGCCAAAATAATTTGCAAACAAAGAATAGTTAGAGGAATCATACCACCCCATTTTAAGATTTGCTAGGAGAAATTACAGTAATCAATACACTATGGAAGTGGCATATATAGATAAATGAACATGAATAGAGAGCTCAGGGGCACCTGGGTGGCTCAGTCAGTTGAGTGTCCAACTTCGGCTCAGGTCATGATCTCACGGTTCGTGGGTTCGAGCCCTGTGTCGGGCTCTGTGCTGACAGCTCAGAGCCTAGAGGCTGCTTCAGATTCTGTGCCTCCCTCTCTCTCTGCCCCTCCCCTGCTCACGCTGTCTCTCTCTCTCAGAAATAAATAAAAAACATTTTTAAAAAAAAGAGAGAGAGCTCAGAAATAGACCCAGATAATTGTGTCGGGTGAATTTTTGGAAAGGTGTCAGAGACATTTCATGGTGAAGGGTCTTCTTTTCAACAAATCATATTGGAATAGGTGGACATGTTCATGTGAAAAAGTATATTCCTTGACCTGCACTTCACACCTTTGTACAAAAATTAAGCTATAGTGGATGATCTAGGTGTGAAAAGCAAAACTGTAAAACTTCTAGAGGGAAATGTGGAAAGAGAGGGACATGATGCTAAAAGCACAGTTCTTGGGGTCATGAGTTCAAGCCCCACGTTGGGTGTGGAGCCTAATAAAAATAAAATAGTGGCACCTTGGTGGGTCAGTCAGTTAAGCATCTGACTTCAGCTCAGGGTGTGATCTCATAGCTCAGGGGTTCGAGCCCCGCATCGGGCTGTGTGTTCACGGCTCAGAGCCTGGAGCCTGCTTCACATTCTGTGTCTCCCTCTCTCTCTGCCCCTCCCCCACTCATTCATATTCTCTCTCTCTTTCTCTCTCTCCCCCCCCAAAATAAACATTGGAATAAATTTTAAAAATAAAATAATTTTTAAAAATGTCTTTAAAAACACTTGAAAACAAGAACACTTTGCTAGGGCCAATGAAAATGTTGTTTGGAAAACAGAACAGGTAGTTTTTAATGAACCAAAACACATACGTAGTATATGACCTGGAGTTCTCACTGCTGGGTACTCCTCCTAGAGAAACGAAAGGTTATGTACAAAAGCCTGTCTGTGAACATTTATAATAGCGCCGTTCATCACAGCCCAAACTTAAACAGCCCAATGTTCTTCCATGAAGGAACAGGTAAACTGGGTGGTGTAGCCACAGACAGTGGGATACGACTCAGCAGTAAAAAGAATGGAATGACATACAACAAGCCGGTTTGGGAACGTTCCACCGTGTGCGAGTCCATTGATGCGGCACTCTCCAGAAGACAAAGCTGGAGGCAGGGAGCCAGAGCTGAGGTTGCCAGGGGTCAAGGGTGGGAAGAGGGTGGGATGTCCCTTCAGAAGGGTAGCGTGAGAGACTTAGGGCAGGTGTTAGCATCTGTATTCATATCATCATGGACAGGATGTCATGTGTCCCCAAAGTCCTGTGTTGTGATCCTCACCCCCAGTATGGTGTCTCAGGAAGTGGGGGCCCCTGGGTTCAAATCCTGCCCTTATTAGAAGAGGCAGAGACACACTGCTTCCTTTCTCTGGCTCTTCTGCCAGAACACTTCTTCTGCAAGCCGTGGAGAGAAACCGGAAACCAGACCCTACCTGTTCCTTGATTTCCTTGATCTTGGGCTTCCAGCCTGCAGAACAGGGAGAAAGAAATGCCTGTTGTTTGAGCCAGTAGTGTGTGGTGTTTTGTAGCACATTCATGGGTGCTTAAGAAGTTAAATGTAAAAGGCAACTATGTCCCCTGTCATGGAGGAGGATGGAAAAGACAGGCTCTGCTTCTGGAACTGGACACATCTCAACAAGAGAGAAATGTTACATGAGTCATCGCCAGCATTTGTTGCACACCTGTTTAGCGAGAACCACAGTGTTACTCCATTGTATCTAATGTCCTCTTTATAACAACACCAAGATACCGGTTCTGCTCTTATCCCCGTTTTGCAGATAAGAGAAACTGAGGCCCAAGTTAGGTGGCTTCCCCAAACCCATGGCTAGGAAATAGAGCAGCTGGTATTTGAACCAGGGTCTCAGTAATTCCAGAGTCTGGACTTGGTTGCAGCCACATTCTACGGCTTCCAGGCTCCGGGATTCTGCTCTTCTTGTCTTACACGTGCACATATACCATGTACGGTCTTGCTGGTGACGAACAGCATCTCTGCTGTGTGTCGAGTGCCCATCTCGGAGGTGACCTCCAGTCCACAGGAAATGCTGACTCTTGGATGGAGGAAATTCGCCTTTATTGATTCCCCTTGTTTTCTTTCTTTAATGCAGCTGTTAAGTTCATTTAAACAATGGAACTCATCAGAAGATGACCAGACTTGGGTTTTATTGATACAGCAGTGAACTACTTGACTGCCTAGCCCTGCAAAGTCCTAGATGAATGGCCAGCCAGACGGCAGGGGACTGGGGGGAGCCCTGATACAAATCTAGCAGGCACGTTGGGCAGTGCTGACTTAGTCACACTGGAGGTGTTACTGGGGTGGGTCCCTCCTGGCCTCTGGGCTGGCTGGTGACGGATGACATCCTAGAGGCGCTTGCTGCTCCATCAGCAATAAACCTGGGGGCTTGTTTTTCCTGGCCTTTTCCAAGTTGGGTTCCTGGGCCCCATGAGGAAAAACTTATGTGACCCTGTAAGTTTAGAACTTAGCCTCACGCTGGAGTAAGACGGTACTGTGTGGTGGACAGCAGGGGGGTCAGACCGCTTGGGGACCAATGGTGACCCTCACTGACTGCAGCAATGGCCCTGACCTCATTTAACAGCTTAAGCCATAATCTCCATACCATACAGACCGTCCGTTATCAATGTACATTCAGTGATGTTCAGCACGTTTACAGAACTGTGCACCCATTCCCATAATCTGATTTTAGAATAATCCCATCACCCCAAAAAGCAATCTGATTCCCATCGGCAGGCAGTCCCTCTGCATTTTGCCCTCCCTCATTCCCATCTTTTAGGCAACTTCTCATCTACATTTTGTCCCAATAAATTTGCCTCTTTTGAAAGATTGATGTAAATTAAATTAAACGTGTTATCTTTTGGGCCTAAATTCTTTGACTTAGCAAAATATTTGAGATTCATCTGTATTGTAGCATGTGGGAAGACTTCATTCCTTTTTTTTTTTAATTTTTAATGTTTTACTTATTTCTGAGAGAGAGAGAGAGACCACGTGAGCAGGGGAGGGTCAGAGAAGGAGACACAGAATCTGAAGCAGGCTCCAGGCTCTGAGCTGTCAGCACAGAGCCCGACGCGGGCCTCGAACCCACAAACCATGAGATCATGACCTGAGCCGAGTCGGACGCTTAACCGACTGAGTCACCCAGGTGCCCCAAGACTTCATTCTTTTTCGTGCCTGAATAATATTCTACACTGTGGAGGAACCATGCTTTGTTTCTCCATTCATCACTTGGTGGACATATGAGTTGTTTCCATGTTTTGGTTATAATGAAGAATGCTTCTATATATATCCACGTGTAAGTTTTTGTACAAATGTGCTTTCAGTTCATCTAGGAGTGAAATTGATGGAACATGTGGTAAATGCTATATTTAATATATTGAGACGCTCTCACACTATTTTTCAAAGTGGCTGCATCATTTTACACTCCTACCAGCAATGGCTGGGTGTTCCCATTTCTCCACATCCTCTCTAACACTGGCTATTGTCTCTTTCTGTATTTGAGCCCTCTTCGTGGGCATGACGTGGCATCTGATCATGGCTTTGATTTGCCTTTCCCTGATGGCTGATGATGTTGAGCCTTTTCATGTGCTTATTGGCAATCTGGATGTCATCTTTGCAGAAATGTCTGTTTTAATTTCTTGCCAGTTTAAAAATCATGTTGTCTTATTGATTTCTAAGAGCTTTTTATATATTATGGGTGCAAGTTTCTATAGATCAGCGACTTAAGTCCTCAGCCTGTTTCTCCTCTAGAATGCATATAAGTGTTTCATTCCTGGAAATAACATACTTCTGTTCTCATCTCTTCCATCCCTTTTTGTTGTTGTATAATCCTTTCCCATCAGAGAATGGATTTGACATAATATACTCACTGCCTTAAGACAGGCTAAAACTCCACAGATACAACAGACCTAGAGCAGAATCAGCTTTTCTCAAACTATAACCTTTTAAATTCTGACTTTTAAAAGACAGATTTTTTTCTCTTCTACTTCCTATCCATATGAAATTTTCCTTGACTCCCTTTCCCCCCCCCAAACCTCCATTTGGAATGAAAATTCCAGATTCTCCAGCTCTCCTAGGAAGCATCCAGACATATCAGAAAGAGGAAATATGGAGTTTGCTCTCATTCAAATCCAGCTGTGTGTGTCTAAGCAAGTGGCTTAACCTCTCTGAGCCTAACTTTCTTCAATTATCAAAGCAAAAATAAAGCTTAGTGTTGAAATGAGTAAGAGCATTGAGAAAAACATAGTTGGGGAATTACATCATCATCCCATACATGTGCTAAAAGTTCAATAAAAGAATTTCCTCTTCTCTTGGTTTGCTTTATCTCGTAATGACTCGGTGAAGAGGAGGTTGTCTCCATCTTATAGGCAACAGAACAGAGGCTCAGAGAGGTGAACTCACTTGCCCTATGTCACACAGCCTGGGAGGGCAGATTCAGGATTCAAACTGAAGCCTGGCTCTTGTCAGAGCCTGTGTTCTTCTTAATGAGTCATGAAGAGAGAAACCCCACCATCATCTCTCACCCCATTAGAGTTATGTGTTCACAGAAAAAGGAATGAAATCAGAGTCAGGGGCCTCCAGATAGGGGTCATTTGTCTGCAGTATGTTTGCTTTATGTGACTGGCTAGTCTTCACTGAGCAAGGGCACTGTGCCAAGTTCAGGGTACAAAACCAGAAGTCTCTCTGTTTTCCGAAGCCTCTAAAGCAACGGTCAGGTTGTTAACTCCTTACACCCCGTGCTGAGGGAAGCTCCTGGCCCTGCTAGCCTGCTGCACGTTCACAGCTGAGATTCTTCCAGCCTCCGTAGCCTCATCTGTACAATGGGAGGGTACTTCCCGCCTCTGCAGACCAGGGCGCGGAGCCCGAGAAGATCCTGCACGGAGGCCGGACTCCAGCGAAAGGCTGCAAGTGATCACTGTCCTGAACTCCTGCTTCTGGATGCCCGTCTGCAAAGAGCAGACCCGACAGACACGCATGCGCTGGATCTCGCACCTCCACAGGGCCCTGCAGGGAACTCACCATGTACCTGATTAGCGCTTCAGGGAGGTGTCATAATAACAACACATGAGGACTCGCTTTTCCTACCACACGGGAGGGGAAGCCTGAAGCCACGGTGGGGGGGGGGGCTTTCGTTTATTATATTTTAAGTCACTTTCTAAATAAACTAGGGCATTGCTCCTGCCGTTGTATTTAGTAAGAAGCCAGCGCTTGCCTGGCTTGGCGGGGGGCGGGGGGGGGGGGGGGCTGAGTAACACCATGAATGCATTGAAAAATCCTCTGCTCTGGGGGCGCCTGGGTGGCTCAGTTGGTTACCCGTCTGACTTTGGCTCAGGTCATGATCTAACTGCTCGTGGGTTCGAGCCCTGCACTGGGCTCTGTGCTGACAGCTCAGAGCCTGGAGCCTGCTTTGGATTCTGTCTCTCTCAAAAATAAACATTTTTAAAAAAGGGGAAAAAAGAACAATCCTCTGCTCTGTGTCTCTGCTTACAGATGGGAAAGTGATTTGACTCCACTAGTCACTTCTTAGAGGCAGAGTCCTCGAGGGGGTGAGAAGGTGACCAGTCTGTCCATGAAAAATATTCGGGTGTCACAGAACAGCTCTGCACCCAGACTCTGTAACATGCATCCAAAGATGTTCACAGCCAGGCCCTGGAGTTCTCTGTCCCACTCGTTACCAGCAGGGGGCCGGAGCGTGGCTGCCTCCTCCCTGTGACTCCAGGCGAGTGACCGAGGTTCTCAGAGCCTCCTTGTCCTTGCTGAGAGATGGGCGTAAATCCACAACTCGTGGGGCTGTGATGAGGAGGAGAGGCTTTGAAGCGTGAGCTGTGGTTCTGCACAAGATCGGCATCCTGCAAGGTTTCTCAGTGGCTGCCCCACCGGCTTTGGGGGTCGGCTGCCCTGTGCACAGCAGGAGGCTCAGAGCCACCCCGACCCGCATCCCCCTGGATGCCGGTGGCACCCCTTCCCCCTTCAGTTCCGTATGCGCCCAGGCACGTGGTGTGTGCTCCGTGAGGGCCATCCTGTCCGTTTCCAACACCAGCCTCTACACTCTTGAAGGGGGCTCAGAATGTGCCAACCCCCAGTATAGCATGTTGGCATACAGATTCTTTTAGCCTGATTATTTTTTTTATGTTTATTTATTTAATTTTGAGAGAGAGCATGAGTGAGAAAGGGCAGAGAGAGAGAGAGGGAGACACAGAATCTGAAGCAGGCTCCAGGCTCCGAGCTGTCAGCACAGAGCCCGACGCGGGGCTCGAACTCATAAACTGTGAGATCATGACCTGAGCCAAAGTGGGACACAAGTGACTGAGTCAGTCAGGCACCCCTTCAGGCTGATTATTTTTAAGAAGCAGACGCAGGAGAAGCTCTGAAGACCCAAGTAGAAATTACCCTTTTGTAAGAGAAGTTTACATTTATAGGGGAAACCTTCATTTGTAGGGTATGCTCCTCTCGGTGCCAGGAAGAGGTCACTAAACCCCTAGAAACTCTCGTCATAGAAGAAGAGAACTAATTCTGCCTAACAGCCTTCACCCTTGTTCACTGTGCTTTTCCTGACACCCTCCCCTAACTGGCCTCCTCACCCCTGCTCCCCCATCCCTTTTGTCTTTAGCTGGAGATGGTGTGTAAGCTGGTGGCTTGGGCCAATCCAGGGAGTTGCTCGGTTTTCCTGGGTGGGTCCCCATGTCAACAGGAGATACGCATGTTGTTAAAGTCCTGCCTCTCTGTCTCCTGTTACTCTTTTATCACAGGGCGGGGGGGGGGGGGGGGGGGGGGGTTTCACCCAAGAGCCTACAAGAGTAAGGGGGAAATTACTTGTCCTTCCCCAACACCTTCCAACCAAATCCCACTGACAGGAGATTCCTGGACTGGGATGTGCTTTATTAACAGTCCTTCACGAATTCATTCGCATCTTCTCTTCTGCCTCAAATTCCCCTGCGCGTCTTCTTTTCCTGAGTTCTCCTGCATCACCTCCTCCGGGAAGCCTTCCGTCTTCCCTCCCCCCACCCCCCAAGGTGAGAAAGTTCTGTCTATGGGATCATGGAGCACCTTGTGCTTCACTCATTCATTCGTTCCTCCATTCATTTATTCAAAAACACCTCACTGGCACCCCGCGGGCACTCCAAGAAGCATTTGTTAGCACAGCATTGGCTCTGTGGGTTGTGGTTTGGCAAGGTCAGTGTTACTGGCACTTGGGAGGAGGGGCTGGGCGACTCCCCAGTGCAGGAGTGGAGATGGGCAGGACAAAGGGAATGGCAGCTGGGGCCCAAGCTTCCCCTCCCTGCCCCCCGCAGGCGCTGCATCAGCCCCGTTAAATAAGCCCTGTTCTTTAAAAGCATCATTGGAGATTCATGTACCGCAAGCCACCGAAGCCGCGTGAGGCACAGAAAAGCGGCCCGCTCCCGGCTTCCTTTCCTCTCGTTCCATTTGCTCTCTCCGTTTGTCTATTTTTTGCCTCGTGTTTTGCTGATTCTCTCCATTTCCAGAGAATTATTTCCACTGCCTCTTGCCGCCAAGTCCCAGACCCTGCAGCACACGTCATCTGTGCGTGGCTCAGGGCGAGCAAGACACGCTTCCCGCAGTTTGCAGGGGCTGTTGCTTCAACCCCCGAAGTGCTGGAGCCCAGCCCTGTTCACTCGTCAACACCCAACTGTTGAAATTCCTTCTCTGCAGAAAACAATGCACGTGGGGCCTTTAATAGAGTTTAACAGCTTACATTTTCCAAGACTTTGTCTCTGATGTTCCCCGTCCAAATCTGTGCAATTAGTTGGCTCTGAAAATAGCTTTAACTTTCTTGAAGATCGTCTCAAAACTGAATGTTTTAAAACAATTATCCATTCATTCAAACATTTCCTAGTGTGGGGACATCTGGGTGGCTCTGTCGGTTAGGCACTTGACTTCTGCCCGGGTCATGAGCTCAGTCTGTGAGCTCGAGCCCCGCGTCGGGCTCTGTGCTGACAGCTTGGAGCCTGGAGCCTGTTTCCAATTCTGTGTCTCCCCCTCTCTCTGTCCCATTTCGCGCGCCCTCTCTCTCTCTCTCTCTCAAAAATAAACATTAAAAAAAATATTTTAAAGACGTTTTAAAAAAAAGTTGGTTAGTTTTTCACAGGGAATCTGTTCAGTGTCTCTGAATTCCTGTGGCTCCTGTCGCTCTGAGAAGAGACTCAGGAGCCCACGGTTAGGACAGAAGATTCCGGGGCCCAGGCAAGTTAAGCTAGTGAGTGACAAGCAGGATTTGTAGAGAACCAGCCTCTGGAAAACTCGGGTTGTGGTCGTTCTTTCTGTCCTCTCGCCCCGTGTGATTTGAGTCCCGAGACCATCCTTGAACAAAGGAGCAGAGAAATCCTTCAGGCTCTGCCTGCTGTAGAAGGACATTCTAGTCTCGTCCTCCCATGAGGATGAAATCTCACAAACCCGTGTTCGCTCAGCTGGGCACCCGGAAAGCACTTTATTAGCCAGTTATTCCCTCCTTGGGTCATCACCCTTCGGTCCCATTCTCCAGACCCCGCCTGCTGTGTGAAAATCGAGGCTTGGGTCCTTGTTAGACACAGACCCGGCATCGAGCATAATGCCTGGCGCCAAGTTCAGCGAGTTGCCCTGCAGCCCTGGTAACGGCCTAAGTGAATAGGTGGTGTGTTCACAAGTATCCTACCTGCTCGGACAGTCCAGCGCCTGGGATTGTATAGATGCACCTCGAAAGCCCCTGATGGGTCAAGCGAATAGGAGACGTGAGTGCACACAAAGGGGCGGAATGTTTAAGGGTAGATGGAAACTTCTGTCTCCTCAAATTATAGAATAGAGAGGATGATGGCTTCTTCTCTGCCTTGCAGCTGTTGTCTTTTAAAGTCAGGCTTCCTAACATTTTGTTCTTACGTCCTGCCTGTGGACTAGACCCTGTGGTCTGTGCTTTTATGGATAAAGGGTGCTGAGAACATATTCTTCCTTACGGTGGAATGAGCTCTAAGTTCACAGAAATCACGTCATGAGTACCGGCTGGGGGGGGCCTCCTTCCTTCAGGCACATGGCGGGGGGGGGGGGCATTTTATTTCCTGGCCCCGTGGTGGGATTATGATGTGACTCCTTCTGGCTAATGCGTGGTGAGCCCGAGTGTCCCGTTTCACTTGTGGATCACTCCAGAGTGATTTGTTTGGTGAGCCCCCGGTCTCTCTCTCCTTCAGCTCTGCAGCCCTGTCATTTATGATGGGAACTCTGTCAGCCTGGGAGCCCGAGAGACTAAGATACACAGAACTCCCTTGCTGACTCTCAGTGAGCCAGCGGCTGGTGGAAGAAACAAACATCTGTTTTAAGCTGCTGAGTTTTTCCAGGTGAGGGGTTTGTTACTGCAATATAACCTCTCCTGTCCTGACTCGTACAAACTATCCCTCATCCTTGCTGTGAACCAGAGGCTGTTAACTGCAGTATGGAAATTAGCACCTTTGATCATTATAATAACCCAGGAAGAGATTCTTCTGCATCTTTCTAATTGAATATTGAAAGCTGGGTAGCCCAGGCTCACGCTGAGTAAGTAGAGGAGCCAGGACGGATCCATGGACCCAGGGCTCTCTAACTCCTGAGACCTTATTCTTTACTCCTGTCTGCTGTCGTGTTGACGCCTCTTAAATACATCCATCAGTGCTGTGAGAGGGGGTAGAAACAAAGCCACCAGGAATTAGGAAGAGGGAGAGTTGATCCAGCTGGTTAGGAACAGCAGTGACTTGTCAGGGAGGCGGGGAGGGCTACTCCCCTATGAAGCACAAATGAAAGTTTTTGGCAGGCAGGGCACCTGAGTGGCTCAGTCGGTTAAGTGTCCGACTTTGGCTCAGGTCGTGATCTTGAGGTTTGTGAGTTTGAGCCCCATGTCGAGCTCTGTGCTGACAGTGCGGAGCCTGGAGCCTGCTTCGGATTCTGGGTCTCCCTCTCTCTCTGCTCCTCCCTTGCCTGTACTCTATCTCTCTCTGTCTTTCAAAAGTAAATAAATGTTTAAAAAAAAAAAAGAGACTGTGGCAGGCAGATGTCAAGGTGGCCCCAAGATTTCAGCCTCCTGTACAACCCTCTCCTTTTGAGTGTGGGCAGGACGCACGGTGTATCCTAGTAACAGGGTGACCTCTGTGAACAGCAGGTGGCCTCCAGCCAGCAGCCGGCAAAGTGCAGGGCACCCGGTCCTCCAGTGCAAGGAAATGAATTCCACTAACTCCGGTCCTTCCCTGGTGGGACCTCCATCTGAGGCCACAGCCCAGCGGACACCCTGCTGTGGGTTCATGAGGGCCTACCTCTGCTGTCCCCTGTCCTCTGATGCACAGAGACTGTGAGGTCACAGGTGCATGTCGTGTTAAGCCCCTAGGCTGACAGTTACTGTGCACAACAGAAAACTACTGCAGAGTCCCGGATGGGAATATGCATGGAAAGATGTTCCAAGAGGCAGGAAGAAGAAGTGATGGAGGCAGAGGAGGCACTTAGCTCAGCTCCTCCAGCTGAGGCGAGGAGAGGCTTGGGGTTTGCCGGGGAGGGGGCTGGGGGGACACAGGTGGCCGACTAACGTAGTCTCTTAGGTCGAAGATGAAAAGGTTTTGTGGGCCACTTGGCCAGGGAGCAGCGTGATGCCAGGAACACCGGTGGGGTTGGGGCACATTGACCTAGAAATGGGGTTTGGGATGTGTAGTAGTCGGACAGTTGACCCCCCTCACCAAGAAAAGGGTGCATCCACACACTAACCCCAAGAGCCAGCGACTCTCCTCTATTTTGGAAAAAGGGTCTTTGCAGATGTAAGTAAGGCTCTCAAGCTGAGATCACCCTGGATTAGCTGGGTGGGCCCCAAGTCCAATGACAGGCGTCCTTATAAGGGCAACGCCTAGAAGGAGAGAAGACGGGAAGACCCAGAAGGGCGAGGGGAAGGCCAGAGGCGGGAGCGCTGCATCCACAAGCGGGGAAGTGCAAGGGTCGCCCGGGATTCACCAGCAGACACCAGAGAGAAGCGGAGGCTAGACTGCGTCAGAGCCTCAGAACGAATCAGCCCCCCAGCAGCCCGAGTTTACACGGTAGCTTCCAGAGCCACGACACCATACACTGATGTGTTGTCAGCTCCGGTTTTGTGGCACTGTGTGACGGCAGTCCTAGGAGACTAACAGAATGATCTGGGGAGAGAAGATAGAGACGGAGTGGCAGCCAGGCAGGAAGGCACTGGACTGGCCCCCGCCCGAACCGTGAACGTGGCAAGCCAGAGAGTGGAGATGGGGACGGACGGAGCAGAGAGGCCTCTACCCCCAAATTTCCACCTGCGACCTCCCATGCTTCCCCTGTATTTTACTATCTACCCACGGAAACTCACTTGCCGAACGACACATGAGTATCACGTGCCAGCTACTGCCCACATTGCGTGTTTGGTTCACATAAGAAAATCTTGTTAAGGCCAAGATGGTTACCATTCCCATTTTACAGATGGGGAAATGGAGGCTCTGGGAGGCTAAGATAAGTTGCCTACAGATTGGGCGGCAGGAAGTGGCAGAGCTGCGATGGAGAGCCTTTCCCCGCAGATGCTATACTGTTGTCTCTGAGCTCTTTCTTTGATGAAGAAGCTTCAGAAACGGTTCTTTTTTTTATTATTATTATTATTTTATTTATTTTTTTTATTTTTTAATTTTTTTTTTACAAATAGCTTATTGTCAAGTTGGTTTCCATATAACACCCAGTGCTCATCCCCAGAAGCGCCCTCCTCCATGCCCATCTCCCCCCTCCCCCCCACACCCATCAGTCCTCAGTTTGTTCTCAGCATTCAAGAGCCTCTCATGGTTTGCCTCTCTCCCCTCCCCCACCATGTCCCCCCTTCTCCTCCCCTAAGGTCCTCCTCCGTTGTTAAGTTCCTCCTGGTGGGCCGCCTGGTGGGGGTTCAAGGAATCCTGGAAACGCACACACCAGGCTTGGGTCTCTGCCTGTGGCCCCTCCGGGTACAGCCCCAGTGCTAATTAGCATTTGTTTATTGCCTCTAATTACCAGAGACTCCCTGTCAGTGTGAGTCCCTGAATGTTAATGCGAGGGCCAAGTCAGGAGAAGTCAGAAGCAGAGGCCTCGGGGCTTTTATAGAAACAACTTGGTGTTGGCTTTTGGTGACAGAGTGACAAGGAGGTGGGGCTAAAAACCGGGGTTGAGATGAAGAGAGCCGCCTGCCTCCCCCCACCTCCTCGTCCGCTGCTCGGCACACTCACCTGCAGGAATTCCCGTCCACAGAACCCAGCCCGGGGGCCAGGTAAGGAGTCTGAAAGGCTGATCTCTTCTTAACATTTATGCTGCGGAAGGTTGTCTTCTGCAGGACAAATAGACCCAAAGGGCGTCTATTGTTTTTCTTGCAGCCCGGAAACCACTTCCCTCTTCTTACAATAAGACCTTGGTCTAGCTTGGGAACCTCCCCACCCTTGCCTTCAAGTTACATGATTCTAAGGCAGTTGCCCTCGCTTGCCTCCTGCCCTTACCCCAACTCACACCCCAGCTCAGGGCCCCAAGAGGGGTCACGTTGGCCAATCAGCCCATTCCATCCCCTTGGGCTCCGTGACTGACTTGGGAATAAGCCAGTGAGATGCAGTTTTAATTTGTTGGAGAAGAGGCGTATAAGTTGCAAATAGATCGGACTGACTTCAGGCTCTGCTGTATCAAGAGGCTCAGTTATGTAGTCAAGAATCTGTCATTCCCCACCTCTGGTGGTTTCCCTCAATGGGGCTTCATTTTTAGGTTCATTCCTTAGGGGTGTCTGGAATGCTGGCTGCCTCACCGGCAGGGTCCTGTCTGACATCCGTATGTCAGACTGCACAGAACTCTTGGCTGAGCCACGCCTGGGCCGATCACGGCTGGGGAAATGAAGTTGTATCACAATTTCACAACTGAGGGGAGGTGGGGCAGGCAGGCGCCAGGAAGCTCACTCCCAGCGGGGAGTAATTTCCCCACGGCAGACAAACCCAGAAGGCCTCCAGAGTTCCTCTCGGCTAGGAATGCCTCTCTGTCCTTTGCAGGTGTCCAGAAAATTGGCTTTCTCGTTAGACTGTTCAGACTTGGAAGGGAAGCTGGCTTCTCTGTGGTATCATTGGCCAACTTTCATTCCTTGGAAGAGTTACCAAAGCAGTTTATAAGCAGGTGTTGATTACTTACAGGCCTGCCACTGCCAAGACACCCTCTGGCTCCTGGACTCGCTTGGGGGGCAGGGGTCCTTAGGGGCCCCCGTGTCCCTCCAAACAGGAAACAGAAGGAGATGGTGACTCCTTCCATCCGGTCACCATCCTAGAACAGCCTCTGCCACCTTTCCTGTCTGCCAGTCTCCGTCCTTACTGCCCGACCGATCATTCCTGACTCCAAGCTGTCCACGCCACTCCCCTTCTTAAATGCCGATAGGTCCCTGTCCCACTAGGTCAAAGTCCAAGATCCTAACTTGACATTTGGGGCCCTTTCCAGGCCAACCAGAACCCGCCTTCCCAATGACCTGTCTTCCACCCTTTTGCACCTTCTCACTCCTTCATGCCTTATTACAATCCCGTTGCAGTGAGCTGGTTTTTGTTCCCCGTGTGTGCAAGCTCTTTGGCACCTCAGGGCCTTTGCACGTGTGATTGCCTCTGCCTGGAACACCTTTGTCAATACACAGTCTTTAAAACTCCCTGTTTATCAAGCCTACACTTGGGGCTATAGTAATTATAGAGTCTGTAATACAGCGCACAGACTCTTGATGTCCAGCCTCCTGCTCCTGCCGCTACTACCACAATTTTAGCTAGCCTCAGTTTCCTCATCTGTAAGATTGGGACAGTAATAACACCTTCCTCTTGGAATTGTGAGATTTAAATGTGGGAAATTCTCTAACACACTTAGAGCGGTGCCTGGCACACACCAAGCGCTCTGGAAGCTGCATCCGTTGTTTTTATTCATTCACAGCTCTGTCTCCTTAAAAACTGTCGACTCTTTGAGGGCAGTGATGTGACTTCGTCCTCTCCCTTCCCTCAGGCTTTATTATTTGCTCTCTCGTCTTCCCTGTGCTGCAAAAAGAGCCTGGGTTTCTGAGCGTCAAGAGCATTTACAACCTCCGGGCGGGCACAGTGTGGGAGGAAACTCCTTCAGAAGCAAATCTCAGCAAATCCATAAACTGAGCCAAGATAGGGGGCTGCGGCTATGGCAAAAGCGCCCCCATCAGGGACCACGTAGGATTGCACGCCGACCGCCAACCCCGTGACTGTGATCAGACTTCAGCAGGTCACAGTGCAGAGTTGAGGACATGTTTTCATGGAAACCAGCACCTGTGTGTGTGTCAGAAGTAGAGGGATGGGGCTTGCAGGAAGCAGCCCAGGGCTGCAGTTTAGGGGGAAACGGTGCTCCCGAGAGGCGAGTGCAGTGGGCTGAGCTGTCTGCCAGGCGCCTGGCCGAGGGCCAGGGTGCGGAGCAGTGTTTAAGCACTCCGCTCTCGTTCCCAACAGCTGGGCTGTAAGTGCTCGCACCTAGCACGAAGAAATAACCCATCTAATCTGAAACTGCACTTTGGTAAAAAGGGAAGACAGGCTGGGTTGGAAGGGAGAGAGCTGTGTTACCTCCGAGTCCCCCCGGTCCCCCACCACCCGCCATGCCTTCCCTTTTATTGCAGGAATTATATTGCAGCTTCTGCAGCTGTGATGGTCGTTCAGGAATAACAAGAGCTCGCTTCTGTCTTAAACACACCAACAGAAGACTGCCTTCTTTCTCATCTACCTGCTTGCGGATTTTGAGCACAGTGATAACTGGCGTGTATATGTTGCCTTAAATATGCATGATCTTATCATTGGACCCTCAGGGCAGCCATTGGAGGTAGGCCTGGTAAACTTCTCCATCACAGGTGAGGAAGCGAAGGATCAGAGAGGTGAAGCAGCTTCTTCAGGACCACACAGCAAGTTCAGTGTAGAAGATAAGCTGATGGAAAGAGCCCCACTCTGAGGTCAGAGAGACCTGGGTTCTAGTCTCTGCCCTGCTACCTAACACGGGGTGACCTTGAGTACGTGGTTTTCTCTCTCTCTCTCTGAATCTCCATTTCCTGGTTATTACAATGGTATAGTAACGCCCCTCTACAGACTTATTATAAATGGAAAGAAAGCATATAGAAAAAGGTCTTACCATCACATATACTGCTTAATAATCCCCTTTCTGGTTCTTCTTCTCTTTTTCCTTTAATAGTGTTGAACAGAGGCCCCCGTCCCGTGTTCTTTTTGCCTCTCCACGCTGCCAGGGGCCTTTGTCCTCTGTTCCCGTGATACTGCAAAGGCAGGAGCAAGGTCACGTCTTCTTGTACGTGTCCTGTGACACAGCAAGGGAGATCGTGGGTTCTAGGGGAACCCACTGTCCTCACCGGTTCACGGAGTGAGCTCTGTGAAGACTGAGGGGATGCTGAATCCAACTTGGAGTCCAACGTCCGTGTGAAATTGCCCGTGGGGCCCCAGCCAGCGCTGTCCCACAGAGGCAGGATCGCTGAGCTGAAGCCTGGGGAACCAACCTGAGCTTTGGTTGCAGATTTTTGACGCATTGTCATACGGGGGGAGGGAGGGGCAGGATAGAATACCTGCTCCCTTGGGTCTCAGAGGTAGTGGAGATGCGCTGTAGCCCGGAGAAAAGTAATTATAATACGATGGAAAACAGGACAAGTATTGGATTTACAGCAGATCAAAGCAGGCGTGACTACTGTCCTCACGGAGCTTAGGTTACAGGGAAATTTAAGAGACGGGAATCAAATTATCATCAAATGTATGCTAAGAACTGAAGTGAACTCTCCAAGCACGTCCTTGGTGAATCCAAAACGCATTCACTTATTTGTTCATTCTTACAAAACACACTTAATCTGCTCCTGCTGTGTGCAATACCATGATGCTGCTAGAGATAACGGTGATTAGCAAAAGAAGGCCCCGCCTCCTCCTCCCATGGGGCTTAGAGTCTATTGGAAGAGACAGATAGTAACCAGGTGTTTGTGAAATATACATAAGACTGCAATGTGACAAGGGCTATCACCTAGCAGGTGATACTAGAAAGTTTTAACCTAGATAAGGAAGTTGGAGATGACTTCCCTGAGGAAATGATGTGAATTCTGGGCAAGAAAGGATGATAAGGTATTAATTAGGTGAAGAAGTTTGGAGAACTCAAAAGAACAGCATGCGCAAAGGCCCTGTGGTGAGAAGAGCCTTGTGCATATGAAGAACTGACAAAAGCCATGTCGCTCCAATCAGTGAGCATCTGGCCATAATACAAAGCCTGTCATTGTTGGGGCGCCTGGGTGGCTCAGTTAGTTAAGCGTCTGACTTCAGCTCAGGTCATGACCTCGCCGTTCCCAAGTTTGAGCTCCACATCAGGCTCTGTGCTGACAGCTCAGAGCCTGGTGCCTGTTTCAGATTCTGTGTCTCTCTCTCTCTCTCTGCCCCTCCCCTACTCATGCTCATGCTCTGTCTCTGTCTCTCACAAATAAGTAAACATTAAAATTTTTTTAAAGAAGTCTTATTGTATCCCCATCCATAACTCATAATTGGGTCCCCTAATACTTAGCTACTTTGATACTTAAGTCAAAGTGACCCATCCAGCCTTGACCTGTGGGTCATACTCAACATACTCAAATTACTCTTGATTCTAAGCTATATGTTTATAAACATCGTTTTTTAATGGGGAATCTTAAAAAAGCTGATGAAGGCTTTATTACCACATTAACTTAATACATCAGTTTCTAAATAAACCTTGTATTCCAGATAATTTTAGATTTACAGAAAACACACAAATTTTAAGACGGATTCAGTACTTCAAAGTGTGAAGGAGAGGCGTCTCAGAATGCAGGTGTTTCTGCCACCATGACCATCACAGCTAACACTCATTGGGGTTTTACTGGGCACCAGACACTGTGCTAAGCATTCTTGATTTAAAACTCCAGACATTACAGATGGAGAAACTGGCGTGCAGAGATAGTAAGTTCTTCCCCCAGAGTCAGCCTCTTAGGACTGACCAAGTCACGCACTGAATGCTAGCGGTCTGGTTCCGGAGCTTTATAACAGGACATGTGACCAGGCTTTCCAACCTTGGCCCAGCTTTAGTTCCCACGACAGGCTTTTTCATTAGTCGCTTTTGGAGATAGTTGATGAGCTGAGTGCCAGTGGAGGAGGCTGAGGGGTGTGCTCCGTCCTTACCCAGTGACACATCCTGGGCCTTTGGGCAGGCCTCTTCCCCTCCATACTCACCCCCCACACCCCCCACCGCTGGACCAAGTACAAAATGAGAATGTCAGAGATTCCCTGGCCTCAGAGGAGAAGATGGTCACCTCCAGGTTCAGGAACACCTGGCAACGCAGATCTGCTGTGTTAACACCAGGAGCTTGACCTTTCAATGGGCACGAAGCCCAGGGGCCTTTGCGGGCTGCGTGCTAGTTCAAGTTCTTGTGCAGATACTCCGTGATCCCTGAATCTCATGGACCTTGACCCCAGAAGCAGACAGAGTCTTAATGTGCTGGAGGGAATTCACTCCACAGTTTTATTTTTTGCATCACTCTGTGTACTTTCAAAAATCCTGGGAGAGATGAGCCGATTGGCCCAGGCTGCTAGTAACCCACAGGTTGGGGTTGGATGGATTCCCCTAGACCGACATTCCCACCAAAACTGCGTTCATTGGGTAGCTTGCCAAAGGAAAACAAGTGTTGGTAACCAAGAGGTGGGGGACGTTTCTGCACAGGTGGTACACAGGTGCCCACTACATCCCTCACCATCCAGGCAGAATCCTCCCTCCTCCCTGCAGGCCCTAGCGAACCTTTGAGGTAGGTGCTTAGAATTTTAGACACTGTAGCCAGGTGTAGAGAAAGACTCCAGGTAAGTTGGGAGTGAAGATGTGGAAGAATAGGCGTGTTTCTTTTGTAAGCAGACTTCCATTGAGCAACTTCTGTGTGCTGGATACTCGGTGATACGGAGGGGAATCAGACATTTCTTTTTTGGTGGGAGAAGACTGATGTAGAAAAAACTATCTCTTCCTCAAGGCAGAGCATGACAGGTGCTAAGATAAATGGACAGAGGTCTAAGAAATAGAAATGAGGTTAATTTGGGCTGAGTTTGGGTGAGGAGGGAGCTGGAGAAGCTTCAGGGAGGGGTTCCGTGTTTGCTAAGCTCTTTTTGTAACAGCTGTTGAGCATCTATCACAGGAGCTGGGACACTGCAGTGGACAAGAAAGACGAAGTCCCTGTCCTGGTGCGGTTTCCACGCGGATTCTCGGGAGCACCACTCTCCCGTGCTCACGCGGGGACTGTTTCCATAAGGGGTTCATGTTCCCTTCTTCGTCCATGGACGTGATCATGCTGTTCTCTAGCCTTGGGCCCCTCCCAGCCTCCTGGCACATCCAATAGCAAGCTAACTTCTAACTTTTCCCCTCGGGGGCTTTTCCTATAAACCTTTCACTAACTTTAGCGCTTACACTATAAACCTTGACTCTGGCCTTCAGTGTCCCTCAGGGTAGGGATGTGGAAATGACAGATGACTGTTGTAAAACATTTAAATAATTTAGAGAAAGTACAGAGAAGAAATGACAAACGCATGCCAAGTCCCATGATCCAGAAATAGCCAAGGTTAACATTTGGGAAGATCATGCCAGACATCTTTCTGAGCTTATGTGTGAATGAATAGATGGGAGGGCAACAGATAGAAACAAAATTATAAAAAGGATTGTAATCTCCTGACTTTTTTTGAAATACTACATTAAATTATTTTTCTCCTGGATATAATGGAAGAAAAGAAATTGAAATGAAAATAAAGGAATTTCTGAACCTCAGGGTCCCATTACTCTGACATTAAACTCTTATGAGGCCAGGGAGCCTGGGTGGCTCAGCTGGTTGAGTATCCAACTCTTGACTTCAGCACAGGTCACCATCTCACGGTTTGTGAGTTCGAGCCCCGAGTCGGGCTCCACTGACAATGCAAAGCCTGCGTGGGATTCTGTCTCCCTCCCTCTCTTCCTGCCCCTCCCCTCCACACATGTGCTCTCTCCCAAAACAAATAAAAACTTTAAAAAAAAATAATTTCTTATGAGGCTATAGCCTAACAAATACTGACAATTCGGATGCAAAGAAATTTCAGATCACGAGGTAGATCAGGAGCCTTTTAATTCTGATGGCGAAATCTCATACCCTAAGCCAAAAGAGGCCACGAGGTCCCCACAATTCAGGTCCAGCCGGCTCGTGAAGGCATGATGGATGACCAGCTGCCAGCCTTGGACCATAATTGATTACAGCACAGTAGGGACCTCAACTATTCGCATGAGAACGCCAGTCCCTGAGGCTTTCAGCCAAGGCTGGGGGTGGACCCTGCAAGCCCCCATCATGGGGAGCTGACATGTCTGACTGCCTGGCACATCCTCCCCAGAATCCAAGATGATTGAGAGCAGACGGGGAAGATGTTCGGGCAGATCTGGAGGCAGTGTTCTGATTTAATTCCGGGGGAGGGAGGAGGGGGCCTTCCAGGGACAGGTTATCCATTCGGCTGAGACTGGCCCATCCCGACCCCACGCACGTCCCCATCCCTCCGAGCTTCTGTAGACAGATGAAACTGCAGTCCGATTCTATCTATGCAGAAGGTGGGGGTGCCCGTGATGGAAAACACAGATGTCTTGACTGCTGAAGCAAGAACACTGACCACGCCGGCTGGAACACCGGCTGTGTCTCAGGGCCCGACAGAGGGAAGAGGTGACAGCCCTATAGGATGGGGCGAGTCCCAAAGTTCTGGGTTTGAATCCAGGCTCCGCCCTCTACTAGCTGTGCAAACTCAGGCAAGTGTTTTCACCTCTCTGTGCCTCCGTTTCCTCACCTGTCTGGAGATGAAACCATTAATGAGAGCTGGCGTTTGCTGTGTGCCTGAAGCAGTTAGCATACACAGGGCACTCCCTAAACACAAGCTCCTTTAGGACCTTTGGCAAGTCAGATGGCCTCTTTGTATCTCTATCATATCATAATAAATGTGAGAGCAGTGTGGTATAATGGCTGACCATGAATACCTTGTCTTGGATTCTTGGTGTGTGATGGGTATACTCCAAAGGTATCATTACGAGTTTAATAAGGGTCCTATTTACAAGGATGGGGGTCAAGTTCAAAGATATGATGAAGTCTCCCAGAGCTAGCTGTTTGAGAAACCATAAACCACTCAGCCTGAAGGGGTGAGGGAGCCCGGGGAGGCCCCAGGCTGAGGTCTTTCAGCTCTCTGAGCACATAGAGAGTTGAGAAGGGGGAAGGCAGTGCTCAGCACAACTGTGCAGGCCGTTGCATGTCATCCTCCCCTTGACCTTGAAGGTGGGGACTCTCGTCCCCTCATGTGTGGGTGTGTGGAGGAAGGCACCAAAGCCCAGAGAACATAGGAGCCTTGCCCGGGTCACCAGCTGTCAGCGGCAGAGCTGGTTCCCAGCCGGGGTCTGTCTGATTGAGGACCCCGTTCATAACACCTGTTCATGGTGGTGCCATCAAAGAGAAGAAGCGTTCTTGCAATTATCGCATGACCAGGGATGCGGGGAGGGGGGCTGGGTGACAGGGACATCCTCCACTTGGCCACCAGGTGACCTTTCTGGGACATGCACCTGAACCAGTCTCTCGCCCACTTCCTCATGAGAGAGGGGCGTCTCCCTGCTCCCCTCTGAGCCCCTCTTCTCCCACTCTTACCCAATGCCCTGGGCTCCAGCCACACAGGAACAGGAAGTGATCTCCCACCAGGGCTCTGCAGAGAAACAGAACCAAGAGCAGAGAGAACGAGAGATGTAGACATATTTGTAGGAAAGAGATTCACTTCAGGGAATTGGGGGCTGGTCACTCTGAAATCCAAAGGGCACCTCCTCAAGCTGCAAGGTCAGGCAGAGGTTGATAGAATCTTGAGGCAGAATTTGCTTCTTCTGCAGGAAACCTCAGTTTGGCTCCTAGTGCTTTCCACTGATTGAAGGAGGCCAGTACTCTCGTTTACCTAAATTCCGCCGATGATAGGTGCTCACCACATCTACAGCCCACCTTTGGAGCATCACATAGGTTTGTGTTTGATCGGGTCATGGGCACCGCAGCCTAGCCAGGTTGAAACATAAAACTGACATCACAGCACCCTTTTATGCCCCCAAAATCTTTCCCAAATCTCTTACCTCTGCCTGGGCCTCCCTCTAGGCCTTCTCACTTCTGCAAGCCATAGAGGCACTGCCTATATACCCCCTCCTTTGTGGAGCCTTCCCAGATTTCCTCAGGCAAAATGAGAGTAACCCCTTCCCCCCATGTCCCATAGCACTCCAGGCTCAATTCTGCCATCATGTATGTCACACTGCACAGCTGCGCCTCCCCCAACTAGATGCGGGGACAGAGGCTGGGTATTTTTTTCCAACTCAGTGTCCCCAGCATCTGGCACATGAAAGGGGCTCAGTAAGTACTTGTGAAGTGAGCCCATTTGTGATAGAAAAGGAGAATATGAAGAGAAAGAATACGTGAAGCTCAGTGTTCATGCCAGTGTATACATTTACTCCGCACTGCTGTGGTTGCAGTGTGTCTCTCTCCCTGCTGCTTAGAGCCAAGTCAAGGCAGGACTGCCACAGACCAGCTGAGGCCTTCATTAAAAAGTATGTGTGGGGTCGCAGGCAAAGGCAGGCAGGTCTGCAGAAAGTCACCAGAGGCTGCTTTATGTGAGAGGCTGTGTAGTTGGTATATTTCGCAGCAGGTGACATTTTTCAGCTTCCCGCTGGAAAACGCCGAGTGGTTGTAAATCATTCCACTGCAGCTGTCTGCTTGCTAAGTGCCTGGGAATGGGAAGGGACGTGGGGACTTGCTCCTGCCCTAAGGAGTCATGTGGGGCTGTTTCTAAGGCTTGACACTTTACGCTTAAATGTAGGGGTCTTGGTCCTCCAGCTCCTGAATCAACAGGAGTCAGAACAACTTTTGTCCTCATTCTGGGGTCTACAGGGAAAGGTCTCCTGGGATAGCACAGCCTTCAGAACTCTGGAAGTGTAAGGATCCTCCTCCAGGCTTGGTCAGCCATAAGGTTATTTAAACTCCCTGATCTTTGTTCTACCTGTATGGAAAATGGAGACAAAAGTAGCTTCTACCCAGAGTTGTTGTGAGGTGTAAGTGTATAGCCTTTAGAACAGTGCCTGGAACGTGACAGCCACTGTATATTGGTTTGCAATCATCACCATCTTCACTGTCATCACCATCACCATTACCATCACCAACATCACCACCACCACTGTCATCACCGCCATCATCACCACCACCACCACCATCACCGTCATCACTATCACCACCACCACCATCATCATCACCACCGTCATCACCATCATCACCCTCACCACCATCATCACCACCACCACCACCACCATCATCACCACCACCACCACCATCATCACCACCATCACCGTCATCACCATCACCACCATCACCATCATCACCACCATCATCACCACCACCACCACCATCATCCTCACCACCACCACCACCACCACCACCATCACCACCACCACCATCACCACCATCACCACCACCACCACCACCATCATCACCACCATCACCATCATCATCATCACCGTCACCATCATCACCATCACCACCATCACCACCACTACCATCTTGACCACTATCATCACCATCACTACCACCACCATCACCACCACCATCACCATTGCCACGATCATCACAACCACCATCATCACCACCACCACCACCATCACCATTGCCACCACCATCATCACGATCACCACCATCATCACAACCACCACCATCATCACCATCACCACCATCACCACCATCATCACCACCACCATCATCACCATCACAACCATCACCATCAATACCACCACCACCATCAATAGCGCCACCATTGCCATCACTACTGTCATTACCATAACATCATCATCACCACCACCATCATCATAATCTTTGTTGTTGTCATCATTGTCTTGTCAAATATTCACTTAATCCAGTTACATACCATGTTCTGTACTAGTTTCAGAGACTCTCTAGATATTGAAATATAGGGTCCTCTAGCAGGAAGTTGGGTCTGCAGACATCAACAGGTGCTCTATAACAAAGGCTTGCTTGAGGGCACCCAGAAAAGAAATAGAGGAAAACTTTCAAAAGAGGAAGTGTTTAAACTGACTCTTTAATAAGGTCCAAGAGGAGAGGAGGAGATTATTAAGACAGATAAGGAGGTGCTATTTAGGTTCCAAAATAACACTGCAGGCAGAGGAAGGGCATGGAGACCCAGACCAGCAAGGTGCAGTCAGGGAGCCTCAGGAGCTCCAGCCACAGCCTGGTCGGGGACCCCAGAGTCATGCTGATGACTCCTCAGAACATTCTTAAGGTACATTAGTGGCCCCAGCATCTCCCCTGACTCTTACCTGTGTTCTTTGTAGATGAAAGTCTCTGCCATAGCTGTCTTCATGGCCTCACTCCGTAATCTCCATAGGAGGGTGAATCATGTAAGATGGATAAATCCCAAGTAATTTGGTCCTGGATTCCTTCTGTACCCCACGAGAGCTCACAACACAGACAATTTGCCATGCGAGTTCCTTACATGCTTTGAATCTCCTTGTACCTGCGGTTGGAAGTGTAGTATTAACAGCTCCCGCTGAATGGCTTCCATTTTGTGTGCCTGGCATTGATCAGGACCCTTAATATACAATAGATTATTAAATTATTATGAGAGCTTCAGAAAAAAAAATTTACTTAGCCTACTTAACAGTTGTTAAAAACCTAAGCTCAGAGAGCTTAACTGGCATGTCCGAGGTCACGTAGGCCATGATGGGCAGAACTGGGGTTCAAATACCATTCTGCAAAATCAGTCTTTGGGTGACTCAAGAGCCGCACCATCCAATATGGTAGCCACCAGACACAGGTGGCTGTTTCCTTATAAATCTAAAATAACTCAAATACTACCATGAAATTGAAAATGGAGCTCCACACATTTGGAGTGTTCAGTGGCCACATGTGGCTCGTAGCTGCTGTACTGGATTTTTTCAGACATCTCTGTCAGCACAGAAAGTTCTCTGGAGCAGAGCAGCTCTGGAGAACACACAGCATCCTTCCTGCATCTGTCTTCTTCTATCAGGAGATCATGCCTCATTAAGTTGTGGCTCTGCAACATCATGCTTAAGACACTCTGGTGACCCACAAGCCTCCCTGATAAGGTTACCATCCAGGAATAGCCCATTTAGAAAGCAGGTGTATCATGAAAGGTGTGATTAATCAAAGGCAAGGCAGAGAGGAGCCACAGAAAGTGGGCAGGGTACCACATGTGGAAGGGGCGCTGAGGAAAGAGCAGGCAAGCCCAGAGGAGCATCCACTCACCCTCCCCTGGCCTCAGAACCACAAAGGTGTGTCTCCCAGTGCCATTTGGTGGCTCTCTCAATTTCAGCAGAAGTCTGTTCCTGCTGAGTGCTGGGTACACTGTAGGCGCTGTGGAGAAGAGTTCATTCGAGATCTCGACTTTAACCTCGGTACTGAGAACTGGATGCAGGTGTGACTCTTCATGTCTCTGAGATCTAGTCTAGCTGTGGTCCTGGACCTCAGCTACCCACCTGGAAAAGGAGATCATTTGTGACAGTCCAATGTGATGATATTTATGAAAATCCCCCCAGCAAGTGGAAAAGTACTGCTCTGAAGGTCACTGTCGTAACTGAACTTGCAGGTACTTCCTGTGGCACCTGTGAGTGTCAAATAACAGAGAAGCGTGGGTGAGGGGTCCTTTCAGTTATTCAAGCCTTCGCTTTACTTGTGAGAGCAGGTGGGCACAGGCTACCGTGGCTTACCAGAGGGAGACAGGCAGCCGGAGAGACAGAGGGACTAAATATCCAACTTCTGCATTTCCCTTCTTCCCACTTTGATGATCTCCCCACCTTCAGCCAAGCTGTGGATCCCTCTCTGCTTTCAGGACCCACAGGCTCTGACTGGACTTTCATTAACCAGGGTCAATAAAGAAGGCCCTGGAGACCATTTATTGAGCACTTACTATGTGCCAGATAATTGACACTGGTGCTGGCATTTAATTCCTATGTTCGGACCCTGATTGTGCAGAAGAGGAAATACCACCAGAGAGGCTACATGTACCGTCCGAGGCCACACCACTGCTAATTGCCCGAGGAGGTGACCCAGCAGATTGTTCTGACTCTGAAATTCACAGCACACTGCCTCCTTGGATGGCAGCATCCTATGGGTGGTGGGAGAAAGGATGGCCACCTGTCTGGGCCAGGACAGAGCACCACAGGGTGCCCTTTACCCGGAGATGGTCAAAATGGCACCAAGACTGGCCACCCTGGTGCCTGCTGCTTTGCCAAAGCTCCTTGATCGCACCACCTGCTGACAGAGGAAAGTCATTGTTAGAGCAGAGCTTCTGGAGAGGAAGCGCCGACGCACGCCACTGGAGAACCTTCCTGGGACTTTGAGGGGCTCCCTCCACCCCCAAGCCTTTAGTTTCCTCCTCCATCGGGATCTGCATGCTTATCTTCTTGATTATACTTAACTGAATTTATTTCAATGAAAATACTTCTGCAGGAATTTCCTAATTAAATGAAGAAGCAATATTCTCAAATGATTTGAGGCAAACTTCATCTCCGTTTCCTGCATAGAGAAGCAATTAAAATCCTACATTGACCTTTCAAAAAGACCAAGGTCAATTTCATTTCTGTATATCTGTTCTAGCTGCCGCCTCCTCTTCCTCCCCCTCTTCCCCCTCCCTCCTTCCTCCCCCTCTCCCTCTCCTTCCTCCTTCCCCTCCCCTTCCCCTCCCCTTCCTCTTCCTGTCCTTCCTTCTTTCTCCTTCTTGAAGACTTACCTCTGAGGGCCAAAACAAATGTGGTAAACGTAACTGGGGATTAGAGGGCAGAATTTATAGGAGTTCTTGGCAATGTCCTCGACTTTCACGTGTGTTTGCGTTTGCTGGTCGACCAGTATGCCCCGTTGGTTATTTCTATGCTGTCCGAGCTGTGATCGTTCAAGATGGCTCCATGTTCCAGCATTAGTCCAGCCTGAAATGCAGCCTCTGTGTTCATCAGGGGCTCTATCCACGGCCTCTGACGGTTGGAGCAGCATCCAACAATTACCAGTCACTTTTGCTTTGTACGCCTTTTGTAGCATCTAAGGCTACCTGTCCTTATTTTATGTGCATTTCCTTGTTCTCTCTCCCTAGTGTTTAAGCCACAAGACGACGGAAACTGTTTCTTTAGCTCAGAGCTCCATCCCTCGCCCCAGGAAGAGGTTGTTGGGTAAACGAAACACAGAGGAGCCTGGTGAGTCCTGCAGAGGACCTGCCCACCTCGAATTCCGGATGTCAGGTAAGCAGAGAGGTGGAAGGCAGTGCTTGGCATCTGTCAGGAAAACAAATCAGGGGCTTGTGAATCTGAACGTGGCAAGCAGAGCCGCTCAATGGGAATGCTGTTCATGGTAAAGATTTCATACACAACACATGAAAAAATACCTAACATTGTTTGCCAACCACTTGAGGTGCATTTTCTAGGCATTATCTCCTTGAGTCCTTCCCAGATGCTGTGTGTAATAAGTTATCTCCTTTTTAAAGAAGGTCCTTCCGGGAAAATATGTGTGGATGAGAACATCGAGGTACATAGAAGTGAGGGAAATTGAAATCAAATGGACTGGCAGGTGGTGAGGCCCAGATCGGGTCTTTCCTCGTCCCCTCATTCTCCTGCGTCACTCTCTGTGAAAATTAGCGTTTTTGAGCTGTAATCCCACCAACCCATCAGGGGCTTCATATTCAAACATAACGGAAAAGGACCTAAATGAAAGGACCAGAAAAACCCAACTCTCTCTCCCTTATCTTTGTGTTCTAACAAGCATCTCTACGCTTCTCAGGAACTAATCCTTTATTTCCATAATTGATTCCTCTCTTTCTCTTTGCTTTCCCAGCTGAGCACTTTAAAATACATTTTCCTACTTATGCTTTTCCACTTATCTGCTGTGTTAAAGCTCTCTTGAGAGGAGCCTAACCTGCTCCTCTTTGTTATCTGCAGGCTCTCTATTGTAAGACTCCTGATAACACCAAACCTGAGCTTCTGGAGAACAGAGAGCTTGTCTGCTCTGTCCCACCCACCCCCAGCATGTCCCTCCATTCTAGGCAAAGAAAAGACACCATGGATATGTCTGAATGAACAAATGAGGGTGTGTCAGATGCAAATAGAATAGCAGGACTTAGATTATAGATTATGAGTGAGAAATCTGTCTGCATGGCAATTAGGAGGTCCTGGAAAGGTGGGAACAAGCGTGTTTCATGGACTCTGGCCATGTGTTGTAGTTACACAAGCGGTCAGGATTGGGAAGAAACTGGTGATAATGTAATGCTGGATGAGTCTGGCTGGAAGCCAAGCATGGTCTGCTTTCGAGAAGCTGAAGAATGGAAGGTTCTTTGACCCAGATCAGTTTCCTTCTTTAGCACGAATGTGGGGAGGGTCCCGGTACTGGCGTGCCATGGCCAGATAATCCAACAGAAATCTTCACTTTTAAAAGTAAAGGTCTTTGGGGGCGCCTGGGTGGCTCAGTTGGTTAAGTGTCCGACTTCGGCTCAGGTCGTGATCTCACGGTCCATGAGTTCAAGCCCCTTGTCAGGCTTTGTGCTGATAGCTCAGAGCCTGGAGCCTGCTTCCGATTGTGTCTCCCTCTCTCTCTCTGCCTGCCTGCCTCTCTCTCTCTCTCTCTCTCTCTCTCTCTCTCTCTCTAAGAGGTCAATGCTTTATTGAGCAAAATAAAGGCAGTGAGCCCTTTGAAAGGTACTTAGGAAGCTTTAGGCATCTGAGGTCCTGGCTCATGAGAGTCAACCCACTCATTCCCAGGTGGACAGTGATCTTTCTGCTCCGCTGCTCTTGGATCTGAGTCAGTGGCTATCAGTGGTTCCCATACCTGTGTGAAAAAGAATAGGTCGCCCACTGTATTCATTTCGAAGGGGCTGCAGGAACAAATGACCACAGACTGAGTGGCTTGGAATGACAGAGGTGTGTGGGCTCACAGATTTGGAGAACAGAAGTCCAGAGTTGGGGTGTCACTGAAGGCTCTGGAGGAGGGTCCTACCTTGTCTATGCTCCTTTGGTTGCTTGCGATGCCTGATGTGCCTTGGGCTGTAGCTGTATTGTTCCCATCTGGGCCTCTTCCCCTGGTGTCTCAGGACTTGGAGCCCCTGATCAAGACGTCGGTCATTGGCTGCTGAGCCCCTGTCATCCAGTAAGAAGTCATCTTAACCCGACTGCATCTGCAAAGACCCTGTTTTCAAATATCGTCATGTTCATAGGTACTGGGAGTTGACTCCAACCTATCTCTTGCTGGCACCTGGGGGAGGGACACAATTCAACCCATGACACCAAAGTAGTTCTTATCAGGCTCTTTGTCCTTGGTGTGACCTCTGAATTGGGCATTGACCTATCAAGAGTTTTTCACTACAGAGGATCAGAGGCATCTGGGCGTGCAGGTGGGATGGCACAGCCCATTGCAGAGGATGGTTCTGATCTCAGGACTCCCGAGCGGATGGCAGAGAGTGTCCTGGTCTCCATATCTCATCTTAGAATACCTCTTTGAGGAGAGGGACAATGGCTTCTCTTTTCACCACCTGCCAAGTCCTAGAAAGAGCATTGCAGTTACTCTCCCATCTCCGAAGGAGGAAGCTGAGGCCCCGAGAGGTTAACAGACACCTTGAACCTCTTTATAACTCCCTCGGGGGTTGCTGTCAGACGGGACTACTGTGACCTGGTGACTTATGCGAAAATCAACTTTTGCCCAGAATGTAAGTCATGGGCAATTACTTTCTTTTGTATAAGAAACAAGAAAAATAATACGAGGTCCCTTTTTTTCCCTACTTCCTATGCTGCTTGGGTTCAAAGACATCTCAGGCCTGACCAGTCCTTCAGCAGTGCTCCCCTGAGCCTAGCCCATGCCTGGAATGTACAGTCATCATCTCTGTCCGTCTTGTACCTGCTGGGCTTCCCAGGAAGACTGAGTGCCCCAGAGGCAGGGCGAGCTCCCCTCAAATCATCTTTGATTTCATGGTACGAGGTACATCTTGGCTACACCTCAGAGTCACCTGAGGAACTTTTACAGAATATTGATCTCTGGCTTTGGTCCCCAAAGACTGTGATTTAGTTTGCCTTGTATGGCTGGGAATCAAAATTTTATAAACTCCCCAGGAGACTTTAATATGCGAGCAATCAAAGGTTGAAAAGCAGCCCCTTGGCATCTAGTGCTCAGGTCTGGTTGCAGCAGCAACACCTAATATTTACTGATGCGTTATCATGGGGCCCGGGCTTTGCCATTTATATGCATAGCTTCATTCATTGCACAACCATCCCAAAAGGAAGCGACTGTTGTTGCCCCTGTGTATTGCAGAGCAGGAAAATGAAGTCTAGGGAGGTTGGGTGATTTACTCAGAATCATCTGGCTTGTAGGGACTGAGCCTAGCCAGCAGTACCCTTGACCCTGGGACACCTGTTCTCCGCCATTATGTCTACAGCTTCCTCTATGCCCTCCACCTTCTTCTGCTGACATGCTGCTCCCTACCCCACCCCCACCTCCCCACACTTTACTGACGTTTAATCAACAACTAAAAACTGTTTATATGTAAGGTGCACAATGTGATGATTTGATGCATGTATACATTGGGAAATGATCACCACAATCAAGCTAGTTTACGCAGCCATCACTTCACATGGTTCCTTTATTTTGCTGTGGTGGTGAGAATCACCATAGTCACACGCATTATCTCATCAAGAATTCTCACAACGCTCCCATGGATACTTGATGTATCCTAGATTTATGGAGAGGAAACTGAGAGATTCGGAAAAGTGATATCACTTGTCCAAATCCCAGCTGATAGATAAGGCACTGGACTTCCTCTCAGGGCTGTCTGCTTTCTGCTACAAGTTACATATAGTACACGTGAGCTCATCAACAACAGACCCTCTGTCCCCAGGTCACTGTATACATAGCAAGCCCCCTAGTGAAGCTGTTTCTAGACAGAAAACCCCCTAGCAAAGCTGTTATAGGTATGTGATATGGAGCCGGATGGCTGAGTTTAAACTCTTATGGGTTTTTAAATTTTTTTTTAATGTTTTATTTATTTCAGAGAGAGAGAGAGAGAGAGAGAGCGTGAGCAGAGGAGGGTCAGAGAGAGAGGGAGACACAGAATCTGAAACAGGCTCTAGGCTCTGAGCTAGCTGTCAGCCCAGAGCCCAACACAGGACTTGAACCCACAAACTATGAGATCATGACCTGAGCCGAAGTTGGACGCTTAACCAACTGAGCTGCCCAGGCGCCCCTAGACTCTTAAGTTTTTTAATCCACGTAGTGGAAATGAGGATAGTCATCTCTGAGGGTTACTTTGAGATACAGCTGAGATAATCAACACAAAAATGCCTACACAATGCCCCATCCTTTCATCAGCCCCAAAGAATTCCAACAGGTACTGCAAGAAGGAGCTACTTTTCTGTTTCCCGGGAGACTCTAGTTAGGGAACATGAGGTGAAGAGCCCAGAATAAAACTAACAAGATCAACATACTGAACAGTGACCTTAAAAGCCTACTTGTTTCATCCTAACCGAGGGCGGAGGCAGAGATGAAGAGTGTGATGCTGCATCTTTCATCTCAGGCTCTGTGTTCACTGGCATGACCTTAAGGAAATCCCTCCTGTCCACCCCAGCTTCACAGATGTCACCAGGGTCCTGCGGAGAGAACCATTGGACATCTGTGTCATGAAAAGTTGTAGGTGTCTGCTGTCAGGACTCTTGGAGCTCAGACCCATGGAAACTCATTTCAAACTAAGCACAAGGGAGAATGGCATTGGCCAACATAACAGAAAGCCCATCAGTGACCTCAGGCATGGTCACTGGTGCAGAAGTGGTACCAGGAGCAATATCTCACACTCCATCTCCTGGCCCTGGTGCCCTCTGTGTTGACTTTCTTACTACCTCCCACATGGTGGCAAAGAGGCATCCAACACCAGGTTTACTCCCTTCTAGCTTAACTGCCCCCTGGGTAGCTTCAGCTTTCCCTACAATTAAGTTGGGTCATGATACTTCCAGGCCAGGATGCATCATCATAAGCAGAACACTGAACCAGGATCCTCGGCACACCTTACCTGCCTCTCAGCTTCCTTCCACCAGCAGACTGTTCTGCCTCTTCCCTCCCCGCCCCCGTTGGCCGCATGACCCCCAATTCTGACCCTGACTCTGTTTTACCTCCCTCTTCTCTTCTTCATCTCCGTGCTTCTTGATTTTCTCATTGGTGAAAAGATAAAGAATGATGGTGATAATAAAATCAATCCTCGGGGTTACTGCAAAGATTGAGGGTCTATGTAGATGCCTGACAGATACTAGAAGCCCCTTCCCTTCAAATATTTTATCAGCTCCTGGTGTACACGACAGAGGTACACACCACTGGGATGGAGGCCTCCGACTTTCAAAGTAGCATGCAAGTTCTGGCTTCTCCCCCTAGTCCACTTACTCTGAGCAATTTGGCCGGTCTGTCTTTTTTTTTTTTTTAAATAAATATGCTTTTATTTATTTATTTATTTATTTATTTAGAGCGCACGCACAAGTAGGGTAGGGGCAGAGAGAGAGGGAGAGAGAATTCCATTCAGGCTCTGCACTGTCAGTGTAGCGCCCGATGCAGGGCTCAAATTCATGAACAATGAGGTCAGGACCTGAGCCAAGGTCAAGAATCAGACACTTAACCGACTGAGCCACCCAGGCGCCCCAGGCCAGTCTTTCAAAGCCTGTCTCCTCATTTGTTAGGTGGAGAGAGGGGGAGTACCATGCTTTAAATCCTGTAAGGTGAGGGTACATGCCCAGTAAGTATCTGAGTGCCAAGCTCATCATATGCATGCCACGCATGTCAACAAACATTTACTCCCAAGCCCTTGGAGTTCATGCAAGGCACGGAGGGAGGCCTTACTCCATTCTGATATATGACATATGTTTCCAAAAGCCAAACAAATGATCATCGTCTAGAAAGTTCTTTCAGTCTTACCGTGGGCGACGGTAAATTGCTTGCGACGGTCCATGTCCATTTGGGTTGGGACGAGGAAACCAGATGGAGTATCCTAAAATACGTACATACACAGAAGCCCTCGGTCACTTGCCATACTAAAATATTTCACAGATGCCCAAGGCGTGTTTTCTGGTCCACAAAACACTGCACAAGACCTTAGATTCACACTTTATTTACAACTGGCATGAAAGCCATCCACTGCTTACATCATGACTCCTACAGAGAAGATTTGTGAATGTTTTGAATCTTCATATTTAATACTTTGAAGGCAGAGGAGTGAAGAAAAACCAAGAGCTCAGTAGCTTGCATATCACCAAAGAGGAGTAATTTCCGGGGTAGCGTAGGGAGCCTCATGTCGTAATTGCCAACGTGTGTTTTGCTAATGTGCAAAAAGCCTTAACAAGGAGCACTTACCCACACTCCAGACTTTTCAAGGAATTTTTACATAGTCGGTTTTGTTTGATTTTCGTAACAGACTCGTGGGCTAAGTCGAGTATTCTGCCAGTCTTAGGGACAATAAAACTGAGTCACAGAGAGATTAAATAGCTTAGTTTAGTCATACACCTGGGTAATGTTGGAAATGGAATCAGAATCCCAGTGTTCACCTCCCCGCACCTGGAAACTTGGGAGTCATTAGTATGTGATAAAACTGAAAATATACTTCTCTCTTTTTCTCTTCTTGAGCTTACACTCTCCTTGGGTTTAGGAGAAACAGCATAAGTAATGGATATAATGGAGCCCATGTTGGGTAAATAGCATCTATGAAGTGGACAGTTTGGATCAACCCACTACCGGGTATGACTTCATCCTTTTTGTCATCTCACTCAGCAACCATATCTTATATTTCTTCATACCCTCACAATGTCCACTAGGAGATTAGTTTAATACAGCCTATTTTAAAATTCATTTTAGCATGGGTTTTAGACATTTTGATTAAAGCCATAAACGTGGCTAAACATCAACCAGAACAAAAAGGCTTATAAAGGAGTTACCCCCCCGCACATCACCCACCCTACGTCCTTCCCACTCTCGGGATGCATAATGACAAAGACACCAACCACCCTTATCACCTGTCATTGTTTCTTATGGTAGTTAATTCCATGTCTCTAAGTAATGTGATGGTTCTGCTGTTTATGGATCAATGGGTTTTATACATGATCGACTGATTCCTTACATTATGATAGATGAGGATGTGATTCACTTAACTTCACCTCTCCCCTCTTCTTAGATATATCACATTTATTAACTCCTTTATTGCAAATATTCCTTACATATCTTCTTTCCTTGTTCTGTCAACCAAGGATGAAATCTAAATTCCACACATCAACTCTGCTTCTTCACCCACCGTTCAATTTATATCACCTCTGCTTGTACATTATTATCCAGACAGATCGTGTTTATATGGTGATGGACAATTACCACATACCATCAAATCTGAGATGCTCCGGATTGCAAAACAGGTCATTTTATTTGCCACTGGGAAAGAAAAAAAGACATTTCCAATTCTCATCTTACAGCATGATCGATTAAAAGATACATCCCAACTTCAGAGATGTTAAAAAATATATGATGTAACCCTCAGACCTTCCTGATGAGAATGCAGAATGGTGCAGCTGCTTTGGAGACAGTCTAACCGTTCCTCAAAATGTTAAACTTAGAGTCGCTCAGCAACCCGACAATTCCACTGCTGGGTATTTACCCAAGAGAAATGAAAACTTCTATCTACACAAAAACATGTACATGAATATTCAGAGCCGTATTGTTCGTAATAGCCCCAAAGCAGAAATAACCGACACACACATCAGCTGATGAATGAATAAATGAATGTCTTCTTCATACAAAGGAATATGATTCAGCTATAAAAAGGAATGACATACTGATACCTGCTATGTTAATGAACGTTGAAAATATTATGAGTGAAAGAAGCCATTCATGAAAGAAGACATATTGTATGATTCCAGGTATATGAAATGTCCAAAAGATGTAAACTCACAGAGACAGAAAACAGATTAGTAGTCGCCCATGGGGGGTGGGAGGTGGGGAGGAAGAGGTCAAGGGAGAGACAGGGAAATGGGGAATAAATGGGTATACAGTTTCTTTTTGGGGTGATGAAAATGTTCTAAAATTACGTAGTGGTAATAGTTGCACAACTCTCTAAGTATACTAGAAACCACTAATCGTACACTTAAAATGATGAATTTTATAGTGGGTGAGTAGGGTCTCAATAAGGTTGTTATAAAAATATGTGAAAAGGTCATCTTAGTTGATGAAATATGTTAGGACAAAAACAGTGAGGGTAGATGTCTGTTCCTAGAAAGATGGAGTAGACCCTACTTTTCCCTATTCCTCTTATTGAGTACAAAAAAAAAATAAAATCCTAGAAGTTACATGTAAAACAAGTATAAGAAGATATTGAAAGATGGAGAGAAGTCAAGCTGGCAACAGACTCTGGAGTCTGAGGAATGACACAGAACTGAGGTCTCCAGGTTACCTGTGTGTCTCCTCTTCCCAGATACAGAGATAGGAAAGGTGGCCACACAGAAATGTCGATAGGCAGCTAATGAAAAAACCCCAACCAAAGGGCAATGACATTATAAATGGGGATGGCAAAGGTACATAAACGTAGGCAAGATTTCTATGCTTTGCAGGAACTGGTGAATTGACAACAGCAATGGACTGTGATCAGTTTTGTATATAGAGTGAAATAGACAACCAGAAAAGCTGTACAAAGAACTACACTAAAAAATACTATAGGGGCACCTGGGTGTCTCAGTCGGTTAAGTGTCCAACTTCAGCTCAGGTCATGATACCACAGTTTATGGATTCAAGCCCTGTGTCAGGCTGTGTGCTGACAGCCTGGAGCCTGCTTCAAACTCTGCACCTCCCTCTCTCTGCCCCTCATACTCTGTCTCTTTCTCTTTCTCTATCTCAAAAAATAAAAATAAAAACAATTTTATATACTATAGACACATCAAAATGGAATCCTAAATGTTCAAGGACCTTACAGGAAGGCAAAAAGAAAAGAAAATAGAAAAAGAAAGAAAGAAAAGAAAACAGAAAATAAAAGGAGGAAGAAAAAGCAGGGGGGAAAAGAAGACTGGAGCCACAACAGATCAATAATTATATTAAATGCAAATTCATCTACATACACCAATTAAAAGGCATAGAATGGCAGAGTGAATTTAAAAACAACCCAAATGTGTGATGCCTATAAGAAACTCATTTTAAATATAACAATATGGGTAGATTTAAAGTAAATGGTTGGAAACAATGTATTATGTAAGCCTCTATAAAAGAAAAGGAGGAATCTCAGTATTATTATCAGATAAAGTAGACTTCATAGCAAAGATGAAAAAATGCCAGAAACAGATATGGACATTAGATCAAGATAAAAGTGTTACTCAAAGAAGACGTAGCAATGCTAAATACATAAACACTAAGCAACAGAAATGTAAAATATGTGAAACAAAAAATTAATAGAAACAAAAGAAGTAGAGAAGCCCCTAATTCTAGCTGAGACCAAAACACCCCTCCCTCTATAACTGATAGAACATTAGACAGAAAATTAGCAAGGATATGGAAGAACACAACGTCATCAGTTAACAAGATCTAATCAACATTTATACAACACGCCACCTGACAGAGTACAAATTCCTTTCAAGTACTTATGGGACCTGTTCCAAGACAGCCATGTCCTGGGCCATAAAACAGTCCTCAAGTAACTGAAAAGGATTAAAACCGTGCAGAGTGTATTCTCCAGCCACAGTGGAATCCAAGTAGATATCCATAACAGAAAGATAACAGGAAAATCTCCCGATAATTGGAAACAAAATAACACATGTCTCCATAATCCATGGGGTAAAGAGAAAGTATTAAGGGAAATTTTTAAAAAAATATATTGAACTAAATGACAACGACAATACCACATATCAAAATTTGTGGGCCACAGTAAAGCAGTGCTAAGAGGGAAATTTGTAACACTGAATGCATACACTTAAGATCAATGATTTAAGTTCCACCCTCAAAAAGCTAAAACAAGAACAAAGTAAATGCAAAGCAAGTATAAGGAAGGAAATAATAAATACAACAGCAAAAATCAATGAAATTGAAAACAGGAAAACAATAGAGACAACAATGAAACAGAGCTATTTCTTTGAAAAGATAGGGGCGCCTGGGTGGCTTAGTTGGTTAAGCGCCCGACTTTCACTTAGGTCATGATCTCACAGTTCGTGGGTTCGGGCCCCGCGTTCGGCTCTGTGCTGACTGCCAGCTCAGAGCCTGGAGCCTATTTCAGAGTCTGTATCTCCCTCTCTCTCTGACCCTCCCCTGCTCATGCTGTCTCTCTCTCTCTCTCTCAGAAATAAATAAAAATACTGAAAAAAGAAAAGAGATAAATCGGTATGACTCTAGTAAAACTGACAAAGCAAAAAAAAAAAAAAAGGGGACAGAGAGAAGGCACAAATTATCATAATCAGGAATAAAACAGGAGCTATCCTTATAGACTCTGCATCCATCAAAAGGATAAGGAAATGCTATAAATAACTCTATACACATAAATTTGACAACTCAGATGAAATGGATCGCTCTTTGGAAAACACAAATTATCACAGCTCACTCAATGTGAAATAGATCATGAGAATAGCTCTATAGCTATTAAGGAAATTGAATTTGTAATATAAAACTCCTAAAAAAAGAAACCTCTGGTCCCTGGTGTTTTCCCTGAAGGATTCTAATACACATTTAAAGAAGAAACAACATGAAATTGACACAGTCTCTTCCAGAAAATGGAAGTGTGGTGAAAATTTACCAGTTTATTTTAAGAAGCTTGTATTACCCTGACACAGTTATACCGAAACCAGACAAAGACAGAAAAGTACAACACGAAAAGTACAGACAAGTACCCTTCATGAATATAGATACACAAATCTTTCACAAAATATTAGCCAACAGAATTCAACAATATATAGAAAGAATTATACAGCTGGCCAAGTGGGGTTTATTTCAAGGATATCATATTTGAAAGTCAGTCAATATAACCCACCATATTAGCAGACCAAAGAATAAATCACATGATCATTTCAACTGACAATGGAAAAGTGTTTGACAGGATACAACACTTACTTTTTATTTAAAAAAAAAAAAAGAAAGAAACTCCCAGAAAAATAGGGACAAACTTTCATAATTCTTTAGAACATCCTGAATATCATTCAAGATTGGGAAGAAGGTAAGAACATCTGTTCTCACCCTCCTTAACCACCATGGTGCTTCAAATTGCAGCAAACGTAACAAGGCAAGAAAAAAAATAAGCTGTCCCTATTTACAGATGACATGATTGCCTGTAGAAAAAAAATTATTTACAAGACTACCGTCCCCCCAAAAAAACAGAAAAACCTCTAGAACTAGTAAATGTTCAGCAAGGTTACAGGGGATAAGATTATTCTAAAAATGTAAAAGCATGGGCGCCTGGGTGGCTTAGTCGGTTGAGCGTCCGACTTTCGCTTAGGTCATGATCTCGCGGTTCGTGGGTTCGAGCCCCGCGTCGGGCTCTGTGCTGACTGCCAGCTCAGAGCCTGGAGCCTGTTTCAGTCTGTGACTCCCTCTCTCTCTGACCCTCCCCTGCTCATGCTGTCTCTCTCTCTCTCTCCTAGAAATAAATAAAAACATTTAAAAATAAATTAAATAAATAAATAAATAAATAAATAAATAAATTTAAAAAAATGTAAAAGCAAAGAAACTAGGATAGCTGAAACCATTTCAAAAAAAGAAAAACTGAGGGAGAAGTCAGTCAGCCTGATTTCAAGATTTGTTATATAGCTACAGTCTATAATAATTATAACATGTACTTTTATAATACCTACTTTATAGCTGCAGTATGTGATAATAAGAATTAAGAATTGGTGATATTGATGGAGGGATGAACACATAGACCAATCGAAGAGAACAGAGAACTCAGAAATAGATCCCCACTAATACACCTAGCTTATTTTGCCAGAAGGTTCAAAAGCGATTTGAGAGAGAAAGATAACCTTTTCAGTAAAAGATGCTGGAGAAACTGGACATCCAGGGGTAAAAAAAAAAAAAAAAAAAAGGAAGCTCAACCTATTATACCCCCCCCAAAAAAAATTCCAAATGAATTATAGTCTTAAATGTAAAATCATAAAAAATAATAAAAGACCACCTTTGAGATCTCAGGTCAGGCAGAGTTCTTAGACTTGATTCCAAAAATACAACAAAAGATTGATAAATTATACTTTATCAAAATTAAGAACCTTTTTCTCTATGAAAATTCCTGTTAAGTGGGTGGAAAGATAAGCTACTGATGGGGAGACAACATTTGCAAACCATACATCTGAAAAAGGGCTACTAGAATATGTAAAGAACTTTCATAACTCAACAGGAAAAAGAAAAGAAATAGAAAATGGGCAAAAGCTATAAAGAGATGTTTTGTGCAGAGGATAGACAGATAAACACAGGAAAAGATGTTTAACGTCAGTAGCCAGCAGGAAAATACAAGTTAAATCAAATGAGATATTGCTCTACATCCATCAGAATGGTTAAAATAAGAAGTAATAACACCAAATGCTGGGGTATATGCAGAGAAACTGGACCACTTTCATATGTTGCTGGCAGGAGTGTAGGGTGGTGCAGCCACTCTGGAAAACTATTTGGCAGTTTCTTAAAAAAATAAACATGCAACTACCATATAACTGAACAATTGCACACCTGGGCATTTATCCCAGAGAAATGAAAACATATGTTCCCACAAAATGTGTCCACAGATGTGTACATAGGCCTCATTTATTATACGCAAGTCCCAGATGTCCTTCAGCGGGTGGCTAAACAGACTAGTGCATCAATACCGTGAAATACTTCCCAGCAATGAAAATGATACATGAAAACAGCCTGGGTGAATCTCTAGAAAATTATTTTGAGTGGGGAACAAAAGCCCATATCAAAAGGTTAGGTTCTGTATGATTCCATTTCTAGAACATCCTTGAAATGATCAAGTAAGAGAAATGGAGACTACTACAGATTAGCATTCAGGGAGAAAGAGGGAGCTGGTGTGTCTATAAAAGAACATCCGAGAACCTGGGTGGCCCAGTCAGTGAAGTGCCCCACTCTTGGTGTAGGCTCAGGTCTGTGATCTCACAGTCGGTGAGTTTGAGCCCTGTGTTGGGGTTCTCTGTCTCCACTGAGCCTGCTTGAGATTCTCTGTCTCCCTCTCTCTCTCTGCCCTCCCCTGCTTGCTCGCTCACACACTCTCTCTCTCTCTCTCAAAATAAGTAAATAAACTTTTAAATGGGGGCCTCGTAAAGGATACCTGTGGCGACAGAGATGTTCTGTATCTTGATTGCATCAATATCAACATCCTGGTTGTAAGACTGTACACATTGTTCCTTGATGTTACCCTGGGTGAAACTGGATAAAGGGTATGCTGGAACTCTGCATGAATTCTTAAAACTTCTTGTGAATTTACATTATCTCAGAATTACAAGTTTAATTTACAGGGGCACCTGGATGGCTCAGTTAAGCATTCAACTCTTGATTTTGGCTCAGGTCATGATACCAGGGTCATGGGATGGAGCCCTGAGTGGGGCTCCATGCTGAGCATGGAGCCTGCTTGAGATTCTCTCTCTCCCTCTCCCTCTTTCCGTCTTTCCCTCTTCCCTGCTTATGCTTTCCCTCTCTCTCTAAAATAAAACTTTAAAAAAGTTTTTTTTAAATAAAAATAAAGGTTTAATTTACGAAGATGAGTGGCGCTGGAACATTTTCACTGGAAGCCCCACGCTCAGCAGGTGACGTCAGCAAGTCATTGTTGCCATTACTCGATTGCCATTGATTAGACTTCAGAGCATTTCAGAGGGGCTACAGAGGGAAATTCAGTAAAAATTCTTCACCTTTTAAAAACTGATGTGAACATGGATCACGTCGCTCCTGTGAAGATGTAGAGCACCTCCCATCGAGGCCAGTGTCCCCATGGAACCACTGGAAACCAAAGGGCCACGTCCTCTGGGTCAGGGGGCTGTTTTTCTGCCTGAAGCTGTGCACAGGACGAAACCCCGGGAATCAGATATCAGGCAAAGGCCTGGCTGACATTTGGGGACGGATATTTAACAGCAAGTGTGTTGCAAGTTGCCAGAAATGAGGCATGGCATAGGACACGGCAAGTGGATTCCCAGGTGTCTGAGAGAAGACTGAAGAGCCTCAGAAATTGTTCAGCTGTTCATCCAGACCGATAAGAACCCCATGGACAGGGACATGAAATGGCTTTACTGTCTCCTAAATTGTTCCATCTGTGGCTGCCAGAAGCTGAAGCTAGGTCCGTTGCAGACGGCTAAGTGTGGGAAGCAGAAGGTAGCAGGCTGAGATGCTAATGGGCTTTGGGGGGTTAGCCATGTTACAGAGAGCACAGCAGCCCTGAGGAGCCCTGGGACCAAAGCCAGGCTGAAAAATGAGGCAGTCTTTTTAAAACTGGGGCCAGAAGCTCTCCCGGTTGCAAACGCATGGCCACAGTTGAAAACATTTGGCCCCTAGTGGGATTTGCTTGGTGTGTTTGGAGCCAGCCTCAGATTGTCGGGGTGGATGCTGAAGCCAGGAGAAAGTCAGGTGAGCTCCAGGAACTGATAGCATAGGTTGCTCTTCTGGGCACCCCTTTTTGGGAAGATGATAAAGGCCAGAATTAATGGAATATCTCTCCTGATCTGATCTGAGAGCAGTTTGACATTGTGGACCATGATTTCCTACCCACACCGTCTGCTTGATGCATGTTAATGACCCATCGGGATGGTTTTGCGTCTTTGCTGCACAATTTCAAAGCTGGGCCTGGTGACTTTCTGAAGAGTAGGTGCAGAAGCCTGAACCATGTGAAGATCAGGAAGGTGACCTTCATCCCTCTCTTAACTGATGGGCTACAAACCGCTGAGGTTAAATGTCGGGACTGAGGCTTGTCTTTCTGAGAAAATGTTGCCCCTTTTTGTCTCCTGGAGAAAACAATACCAGGACAAAGCATAACAAGTTGAGAAGCTTTCCAGCTCTGGAGATCCTGTCAGGGCCAGAGAGGCACGTTGGTAGTAGGTGGCAATTGAATGACTCAGTGTTTCATCTAATCGTGTGCTCTTGGTTCTGATGTGCACACAGTTCATTGAAAGACCTGAAAATACAGCTTCTGATTCAATAGGTCTCGGATGGGGCCCAAGATGCTGCATATCCAACAATCTCCCAGAATAAGCTGATGGTTCAGTGACCACACTCTGAGGAGTGAGATTCCAGATTATGATGTTGCACGAGCCCCTTGTCCCTCCTTCTACTCCCACTTCTGGCCCATGGAAAAGAAACTAGATGATCTGGGGCCATTGAGTTGGTACCAAGAAGGACATTTTTATTCATCAGACTTCTGTTCACTGCGAGGGCTTTCCATGCATCCTCTTTCCTATTTGAGAAATGAGGAATTTGAAGCTGGGGGAAGATTTTGGTTGCCCACTGTCATGGGCTGAATTGTGTGCCCCCAAATTTGTATGCAGAAGTCCTAATTCCAAGTACCTCAGATGAGACACTTTTGGGGTCTTTAAAGAGGCAGGTAAGTTAAAATGAGGTCATTAGGGTCATTCCTAATCTAATATAACTGCTGTCCTTATAAGAAGAAGAAATTAGGACACAGGCACCCACAGAAGAAACACTGTGTGAGGACACAGTGAGAAAACGGCCATCTCCAAGCCCAGGGGAAATGCCTCCAAAGAAACCAGCACTACCTAACACTTTGGTCTTGGAGTCAAGATTGATTTCAGACCAACACTGTCGCAGACTTTGAGTCTGGAGTTCTCTCTTGTCCAGCAAGAAAATGGACGCAGAATTGAATACGAGAGAGGCTAATGTCCGGGAGAAAACACGAGCCCTGTAAAGGTCCTTACTCCGTATGTATTAGGATCAGAAGGCTTACAAACGTGATGGACGTGCAGAAAGAGACAATAAAACAGTGACCATTCACTCAAGTGTGTGAGAAAAAGGGGGTTTCGAAGGTATGTGGTGGTAGGGGCTTGGGTCAATACAGTCACGGTACCAGCGCAGAGCAGACAACTCTTTACGGCAGGCACCATGCACCATGCCTGTTTATCTTAACTTTTCTAGGGGAAAAGACAGAGCATGCTACCTCAGTGTTAACAAGGCATTTTTCTTGCTAATTAGCTCTGGGCGTTTTTGCCCTGCTGCAGCAGCTTTCCGCCTCTACCTCTTCTCGGATGCTTTCATCCTGTGGATGCGGCTTTCTGCTCCATGCTGTGTTCTGTGCTGGGGGCGCTTTCACCCTGTGGCAGCTTTCCACTCTAAGCCTTGTTAACTCATTGGTGCAAGCTCAGCGAATTCTTAAACTTATTCCCCACACAATACCTTGATTCTGATCTGGAAACTGAAATCTCCATAATTATGAGAAAATAAATTTCTGTTGCTTAAGCTTCCCATTCAGGTACTTTGTTATGGCAGCCTAGCAAACTAATGTGTGAAGAGAGGAGGAAGAACATTCTAGAACAGCGAGCAAATGAGCTGAGGCCCGGGTCAAGAGAGAGCTTCACACTTTTGGGAATCTGAGAGCACATCTGAGTGGCTGGTGGATCGAGTCGGTGAGGTGAGTGCAGGAGAGGAGGCCCCGTGAGTGCAGGGAGGTTCTCAGTCTTTGTCACGGAGGCGGTGAGCAGCCATGGAGGGACTCTAGGCAGGCTCGTGTGATCAGACGGTTCTGGCTGCAGAGTGGAGATGCTGTGGGAAGGGGGAGGGTCATCATTCTAAATACTTCCTGGGATGGGGACAGTGCTTCTCAACCTGGACAGATGTGACATTTCAGGCCACGTGATTCTCTGTTGGAGGGGCTGTCCTGTCCACAGTACAATGTGCAACAGCATCTCTGGCCTCCGCCGCTAGAGGCCAGTAGCACCTCCCCCCCGAACCCGTCATGACATCCAAAAATGTCTCCAGATTTTGCCAGATGTCCCCTGGGAGGTGCAGAACTGATCCTTGGTTGAGAACTGCTAAGGTAGAGAGGAGTGGTAATAAAAAAGTCACTGGTTCTCAAAATGTGGTCCTCAGAGCCACCGCAGATCTGGAAACATGTTAAAAAAAAAAAAAAAAAAAAAAAACAAAACCAAATCATTAGTCCCACCAAGATGGCCTGAATTGGAAACTGTGGGGGTAGGGCCCACAGTCTGTGTCTGGACAAGCCCTCCAGGTGACTCGGATGACTTCCAGGGACTGGACTCTAGCAGAAGGGTTACAAGGACTAAGCCCAGACGTGAGGGAAGTTCATGGGTGCTGGAGGGGAGACTCTGAGAGCTCTAGTCATTCGGGAAACAAGGGGCTTGTGTTATGGGGTCTTGTCTCCTAGCAGTGCTGCCTCTCCACACGTCCATCTCTTTCCTTCACATAGTAGACAGCCCCACGGGTTCAGAAATGATTAAGCCATAGTCCAAACCCTCAGGAGTTAAGATCTTGTGACATGTTAATAAAAAGCATTATTTTTTCCGGGTGCCTGGGTGGCTCAGTCGGTTAAGCATCCGGCTCTTGATTTCAATTCAGGTCATGGCCTTGCTGTTTGTGAGATCAAGCCCCACATTGGGCTCTGTACTGATGGTACAGAGCCTATTTGGGTTTCTTCCTCTCTCTCTCCCTTTCCCTCTCCCTCTCCCTCTTTCTCTGCTCCTCCCCTGCTCATGCTCGCTCTCACACGCTCTCTCTCTGTCTCTCTCTCTCTCTCTCAAAATAAATTTAAAAATATTTTTAAAAATAAGCATTATTTTTTCTGATACAGTGAATGAGCCAACATTTGTTGAGTGCTGATTACATGCAGAAATGGTGATGACCAGTCTCATGGACTCCTCAGTCTTTACAAATTTATGAATCAGGTGACATGAACAACCTTATTTAACAGAAGAGGAGTCTTACTAGCTCAAGGGGAAAAGTTGGGGCACCTGGGTAGTTCAGTCAGTTAAGCATCTGATTTTGGGTCAGGTCATGATCTCATGGTTCGTGGGTTCAAGCCCCACATCAGGCTCTGTGCTGATAGCTCGGAGCCTGGAGCCTGCTTCAGATTCTGTGTCTTCCTCTCTGTCTGCCCCTTCCCCACTCACACTCTGTCTGTCAAAAATAAATAAACATTTAAAAAAATTTAGGGATGCCTGGGTGGCTCAGTCGGTTAAATATCCAACTTCAGCTCAGGTCATGATCTCACGGTTCCATGGGTTCAGCCCTACATGGGTTCTGTGCTAACAGCTCAGAGCCTGGAGCCTGCTTCAGATTCTGTGTCTCCCTCTCTCTCTCTCTCTCTGCCCTTCCCTGCTCATGCTGTCTCTCTTGCTCTCAAAAGTAAATAAAACATTAAAAAAAGATTTTTTTTAAAAGGGAGTGTCCCTTTAAAAAAAAAAAAAAAAAGGATGGTCCCTGGCCATCCGATCCCAGGGATTTTAGACTTTTCTTTACATCATGCTGTATGTCAATGACCCTTACCCCAAATGTGAGAAATGTAACAAGAATAAGCAGAGTTCTGGAAGTCCTTGAAATTGGATAAGGTACAGGAAAAAATACACGGGGGCAGAAAAGGGGATTCACGAGGATGTCGGGGTGTATATAATCTAGACTACAGCCAACACCAATTCTTTATCAAAGATGGATAAACAGATCGGCCAAGCATTTGGAGAAGTCGTGAAGTAGAAAAGGCAGGGGATATTAGCAAGTGAGCTTTCCAGTAAAAACAGGGTGGAGTCTTCCATGGAGGCTGAGGATGGATGCACAAGGCTTGGAACGGAAAGGGCTGTCTGATGTGGCAGCGTGCTCCAGGATTCCGAATTTAGGAGATCTTACAGCCACCGCCTCCGACCGTCAGTTAGAACGCATATAACATGACGTGACACGAGAAAATACAGCTCTGCTGTTGGACATAAATTGGGTCTAACAGGACTGGGTGATTCACAGCCTCCGATGTAACACAGTGTTACAAGGCACAGTGGTGTGGTGAGGCTTAAATCACATAATTCAACATGACGGCCCAAATGTCCAGAGAAGAGGCATCTATAGCTACATCAACTGTGTTAATTTGGGTGGTAGCTGGATGAGCAGACTTTATCAAAAAAAAAAAAAAGGAGCCCCAGCCAGAGCGGATGTGACGCTGGCTGGGGAAGAAGATTACAGACACACTGGACAAAATGCCAGGACCTTATTGGTGGGCTGTTAGTTATCCTAAGAGTGAGCCTTTATTTGTGCCAGGCTATGAACACATATATGTTCACCATGAATAAGTGATGCATTATGTCATTCAATCCTCAGAACACCCCCAGAAAATTAGGAGTACTCATCATTTTACTGATGGATGACAGGAATATTGCCCAATGGCACGCAGCTCAAAGGTGGTGTGTCCAGGCATCAGAAGGCTGTTCGATTCTAACTAAAACCCATCGTTGCAAATGCTGCACTCCACTGTCATCAAGCTGAGGTCTCTGGTGTTTAGTACAAATGCTTTGGACACAGTAGAAAGTAAATTAATAACTGATTTTTTAAATTATTTAAAATGTTTTATTTATTTCTGAGAGAGAGAGAGAGACACAGAATCCAAAACAGGCTCCAGGCTCTGAGCTGACAGTCGGCACAGAGCCCGACGCGGGGCTCGAACCCATGAACCATGAGATCATAACCTGAGCTGAAGTCGGACGCTTAACTGACTGAGCCACCCAGGCTCCCCAATTAATAACTGATTTTTATGAGAGGATTCCATGACCAGGTGATTTTGATTCAGAGCCTTTGCTGACCAGACATTCATAAATGTTTTTTGTTTGGCCCACAGAATATCAGCCCACATCGTGTTTAAAAAAAAAAAAAAAGGAAAAAAGAAAACACAATTGCATTTAAATATTGAGCCATTCCCCTGCAAAAAGAACCTAGATTTTCTGTCTTTGGAAAGATTGGGAAATCTAGCAATGGGTCAGCCCACTTGGCAAGCACCTGTTGGAGCTGACTTTGTCTTACCGATTTGCACTACTCCCACCCCCTCCCCCCAACTCCCTCTTGCCTCTCGGAGCCTAAATCCAAGTGTCCCTTGACATTTATCAGTGCATCTGGGATTTTTTCCTTTTGAGATAGTTAAGGGAAAAGCAAGGTATCTGTTATACCCATCTCTATCAAAGCAGACTGACAAGACTATGCATTTCAAGAAAAGTTGGAAGTGTGTAATTGAAATCTGCCCTACATGTTTAGTATATAAATGCAGTATATCTGTGACGAAAGTATACATCTTACACCCAGACGGTTTTGCTCATTTTCATTCCCCAGTTGGTCTCTGTATAGATTTGATTCTTCAGCCCGTGGTCTAGATGGTCAATTTCAAGATCTTGATAGCATGTGAGTTCTTGTCATTTTGAGGTTTGGTCTTTTTGTGAGCAGTTGGGGAGATCTGTAGCAAATAAGACTCGCTCATTCACCTGTTGCTCTGTGTGATTTTAAGCATTCGCACATATTTTGGGACTTAGATCTTCAAACTGCCAGTGATCTACTGAATTTCTTTTGTAGAGCAGAAATCTATGTTAAGATAGAGATAATAGAAACAAGAGCTATCAGTAAAAAAAAAAATAAAAAAAAAAAAAGAAACAAGAGCTATCAGCCTATATTCAGCTAGCCACCCCGAGCCAGGAAACTTAGTGAGTTCTATCCATATGCCTTATCATTTATTTTAATTGTCACAATCACCCTGAAATGTAGGTATTATTCAATCCTAACTTTTTCAACAAGGTGGTTGATGATCAGTCAAGCTTAAGACAGAAGCTGAGGTCTAGTTCCAAAACCCCAATGCTTCTCCCTGTGATAGATACACTGTTTAACCTTCTGGCATTCAAGACGGCCAGCTCTGGTTTCCTTTCCTTTCTTTTTTCTTTTTCCCTGAGGTTTGCTTGCTGGTTTCTCTTTTATTTGCTGCTTTCGTTTGTCACTGAAGACACAAGCAACATAACTTGGATTTTGAAGACTGTTTTTATACGGAGGTTTTGCCTTATAATAGAGAAATAGATCTACTTATGTTTGTTGTCATAACTGATACACAGTGTATTTATGTGTCTTTATTCTTCTTTTAATTTATTTTGTACGTCTGCATAGTGAAACACGTTGAAACACGTCGGGGCTGTGTGTATAGTAGGGAATCGACGCACACCTGGGGACACAAGGAGGAGCTTAGCATCATATAAGAGAGAAGATTTTAAGTTCAACAAAATTGAACTTAAATGAATTGCCATTCATTCCTCAGCCCCCGGGAACTGTAAAGATGAGGTAGCCTGAGGTTTGCACCTTTTTCTTATTCTCTGTTCCAAAGAGGCTGAAAAGGTTTCTGGTCTAGAACCCTTAGTGAGTGTGGTTTAAAATCCAGGGAACATTACAGTGCTGTGTAAGCTGTCCCCTGCCTACCAGCCCCTTGTGACCACCGTTCTACTCTCTGATTCTTAATTCCACGTGTAGGTGGGCTCCCACAATGTTAGTCATCCTCCGTCTGGCTTATCTCACTCAGCATTATGCCTTCGAGCCCCCTCCATGTCGTCGCAAATGGTGGACATCCTTTCTTGGGGCTGAATCCCGTTCTGCGGTCTGTGCGCACCACATCTTCTTTGCCCATGGATGTGAGGATGCCCGGGTTAGAGGGAGAAGCGGGCAGAGGATGTGGGTGGAGGGGAGAGCAGACGACTCTAAACTCTTTTCTCTCCCCTGCACCCCTTCCTTCCCTCCTAAGACCCCCTGCCTCCCGGGAGCCCCCGCCTGTCACCCATCCCACCCCCGAGCCCCTCCTCTGCCCTTCCTTCTGCTTCCCTGCTCCTTCCCCACTCCCTTACAAGGTCATGAAAACAGTCTCTGATTTTGTTTGAAGTGCCCTGTGAAAAATGTTCCTTAATGAAATCTCATGTAATGACCCTGCCTGGTGGAAGAAGAAGGAATGTGGTCCGAAACCCCATCCAGAACAGCCCCGGTGCCCAAGTGATAAAGGAGGGAGAGAAGATGATGGGCACGTGTGTTGGCTGCAGGCATCTGACCAGGGCTGACTCTTCCCGAGCTTCCCCTCAGGGTGGCTGCAGGGCTTCTAGGAGCCTGACCAGCTGGACACAAAGACATATTCTCACCTGGCAGGCTCTCTGCAGAGCTCTGCGCTGCAAGCCCCCTCCTCCCACAGCGACTTAGAGGGGCGGCGGTGAGGGAAACTCTCCCACCGGCCTCTGGTTCTGACGCAGCCTGGCCACTGACCAAGCGGAGGGTGTGGACGGCCGCCCAGATCTGGTGCAGGGAACCCAGGTTCCTGGCAGTGCCCAGGGGCCTGCAGAGACCACCCCCCTTATTCGCCTCTACTGCAGACCCTGTGGGTTGTTCACCCCAGCCACCCTGTCATCTCGTGTCTCTTTTAATGAACAACTGTCCGCCCCATTTATTTTTAACTTTATTTATTTATTTTGAGAGAGAGAGGGAGGGAGAGAAAAGCACAAGCAGGCTCCGCACTGATAGTGCAGGGCTCAGACCCACATACCTCAAGATCGCGACCTGAGCCAGTCAGACACTTAACCGACTGAGCCACCCAGGCACCGCCATGTTTTTTACTGGATGTTCACCCTTCCCCACAAGACCGTGTTCTCATGGAAGACGTATTTTTAAATGAAGGTATAATTGACCTACAAACCACACATTTCTAAAGCACCCTGCTCAATTAATTCTAAGCTACACAGTCCCTTGTGAAACCATGACCCAGATCAAGATATTGAGTGCTTCCATCCCCCCGGAATGTTTACTCCTGCTGTCTTCCAGTCAGTACCAATCACTGTTCTGATTGGTTCTGCAAGTCCTTCACCTCCTTTAAATGGAATCACACTGTAGCCAAGCTTTTGTGTCTTCTTCCTTTGCTCAACATATTATTTTTGAGACTCGTTCATATTTTGCAGGTAGAGAGTTGATGTTCTTGTGAATGAATATACTACACATTGTACATCCATTCCTCCGTTGAGAGAAGGCACATTTGAAAGGATGAAATGCTGTTATTTGGAAAGTTCTCTGCGGAAACAGAAAGATATCTCATCCTATTAAACAAAAAAAAATGTCACCACTGCCGTGACATTAAAAATTGCTGGGTCTGTCTTGCCCTATCTCGGAACCTTGGCAGGGGAAATGTTGACAAACTCTCTGGGTTTTCTCCTGGAGGAGTAGGCTTGCCCAACTCCTGAAGCCACGGTGGTTTTCCCTCCTGCCTGGGCTCTCTGGTCCAGGGAGCCTGGCACATGCCATCCACAAATAAGCAATGAGGGGCACCTGGGCAGCTCATTTGGTTAAGGCTTCAGCTCTTGGTTTTGGCTCAGGTCATGATCTCACAGTTTGTGAGTTCAGGTCCCCTGTTCCTTCTCACTCTCTCTCCATTAATAAATAAACGTTTTTAAATAATCAATGAAAGGGGCGCCTGGGTGGCTTAGTCGGTTAAGCGTCCAACTTTCGCTTAGGTCGTGATATCGCGGTTCGTGGGTTCGGGCCCCACGTCGGGCTCTGTGCTGACTGCCAGCTCAGAGCCTGGAGCCTGTTTCAGTCTGTGACTCCCTCTCTCTCTGACCCTCCCCTGCTCACGCTGTCTCTCTCTCCCTGTCTCCTAGAAATAAAAAAAAACCAACCTTAAATAATCAATGAAATACACAAAGATATAGTAAAAAAGCATGAACTCAGACAAACTGGGTTCAGTTCCTAGAAGTTACTCTTCACTCTGTAATGTTGAGAAAGCTGCTTCAGTGTCATACCCTTCAAATTCCACATCATAAAGAGGGTTCCATAATAGAGACTTCATAATATCAACGTGGGGCTTCCATGGGGCCTCTGGTACAATCCTGGCACATTGTAGGAAAATGCATATTTGGGTAGGAAACTATTTTTCTGGGCTGAAGTTTCCAGAAGATTCTTAGAGAAATGAGATTTTTGTGGGGGAGTTTCTCCAGAAAAACATATATTTATATATATATGTATGTATGTATACATACATATGTGTGTATGTATCTATGTGTGTATATATATGTATGTATGTATATGTGTGTGTATATGTATGTATGTGTGTGTATATATGTATGTATGTATATATGTGTGTGTATGTATATGTGTGTGTGTATGTGTGTATATATGTATGTATGTGTGTATATATGTATGTATGTATGTATGTATATATTTACATAGGAAACTCTTGACTTGCAGGCAAGAATTCTATAACATAACACAGGGACATTGAAGATTCTCCCCCGGACTTGCAGAGTGACAGTTTGTTTTCTCTTTCCTTTGTGGGGCTAGACATCAACAAAACACACATTCCACCATAGTTTGTTATCTAGGGTCTTGGGCATACTCTGCTCCTGTGCTGTCCCTTCTGCCCAGATTCAGTCACTGTGAACTCCATCTGATCCTGGCATCCCCTTTCTCTTCACCTTCATTGGGTCATCCCGCCGGTAGATAACTATGATGTCACAGATCCCACAGGAAGTCTTTCCATTGACCCTCACGCTCTGCAGGCAATGCCCAGTTTCCCTTCCCTCCTTCAGAGCCAACTTTCCTGAAGGGGTTGACTTCACTCACTGTCTCCACCCCCTCCCATCTTTCCCAGGAGCCACCACACAGCAAATACCTATCACCAGACGTTGACGATGACCTAGGTCTTGCCAAGCCAGAGGGGAAGTTCACTCACTCACTCAGCAATGACTTGTTGAGCATTTCATGGAGCAACGTTTGTTCTCAGTTTTGACAAAAATCTCTGAACAAAAGAGATGAAGATCTCTAATCCCCCCCGCCCCCCCCCCCGATATTACCTTCCAGAGGCAGTAATGAGATAGAAAGCCATTAGTGTTTCCATTCTCTCTGCCGCCCACCCCCCACCTTCTTAAAACACTTTCCAGCTGTGTGACCTGGGGCAAGGCAGCCTTGCAAAGGGGTCAGTTTTCTCCTCGTTGGAGGAGGTCATGGAGAAGGTGGGACGCGGGTTGATGGAGCTGCTGTAGGAGAGTGCCACACGCCTCACCCCCTCTCATCCCCGGACGGCATGTTCCACCTACTGGCCCCACAGGGAAGCCATTCTCACTCGAGAGAGCAAGGTGTCGTTGAGAACATCTGGGAGGTAGATGCGACTGAACCCGGTTAGGGCCTCTGTATAAACTTTTTTCTTTAACTTTTTAAATGTTTGTTTATTTTTGAGAAAGAGAGGGAGACACAGAATCTGAAGCAGGTTCCAGGCTGTGAGCTGTCAGGACAGAGCCCGACCTGGGGCTCGAACTCACAAACTGAGATCATGACCTGAGCTGAAGTCGGTCACTCAACCGACTGAGCCACCCAGGCGCCCCCTCTGTATAAACTTTTAAGATTCTGAGCAGCAGGTGCAGACATCCATTTGTCATATAGAGCCCAGGACAAACCTCCTAAGTCCCCTTGCTTATTAACCCTGCCGCCTGCCCGTCTGGAGTGGCCTGCTTCTCTCTGCCCTTTGGGGCGCAGGGCCAATTTGCAAGTGCATACCCCTCTGTAAGACACAGATGACGACATCCCCCTGGGAGGGGTGTGGGGAGACAGAGGAGTGGATGCCTGCTGCCAGCGACATACACAGGCATGCAAGCTGTAGCTCCAGCTGCTGACATTTTTCTTCCCCTCCAAAACCTGAATAACCAAGTATGTAACTTTGTATTAGTCATGCTTGTAATTATAAAGTAACCTTCAGCATAATATATGCAAAGGAATTAAATTGCCTACAGCTCAACATGTGTTTCTTTAACTTCCGATTTTATGGTCTAGACCGGCTCTCTGATTTACACGCTTACAATCATCAGTTTCTGCCTCTCCACGTCCACCAACCTAGGCCTGGCCTCGGCTTCTGTAGCCAAGACCGTAAGGAGCTCAGTGGCCCGGCCTGAGGCCGTCTTCTTCAGGAATCATCTCCTGGGCCACTCACTCTCTTTCATTCCCTCAACTTTTGATTTTGATCGAATGTCAGATGTACTGAACGCTGCAAGATAAGTCTAAGAAAAATCCCAGTACCCTTTCACCATGTCCTTAACCTTGTGCCTTATCCCTCAATTATGTATTCTTGCTGAGACATTGGAGAGCCTGGAGACAGCATAGCCCTTTGTCATTCATTGCAGTGTATGTCTTCAGATCAACAATTTTCTACTGCATAAACACAGTACAATTACTGAATTTGAGAAATGTCACACAGATGTAATACTATCATGAAAAATCCACAGCCTATACCCAAATGTTGCCAAATACCCCAGTGAAGTCGCCTGTAGCCCCCACCCCACTCCACCCCACCCTCCAACCCAAGATCACACACTGATTTAGTGGTCGTGTCTCTTTGGCCTTTCCTCCGGAACGTTCCTCAGTCTTGGTCTTCTTCAACCTGGATTCTTACAAAGAGTTCCAATTGGTTACTTTGTAGTATGTTCCTCAAAGTCACTAGGTGAATGTGGTATTTACCAGCTTTCTCCACTATATCCACTGTATTCCCTTCAAAATTAGTAATCTGTGCACTTTGATACTTTGAAACTCTGTACGTATCCTTTATCAAACGTTCAACTGTGGTTTAACATTAATTGATGGTTTTCTAACTCCGTCCATCCTTCAATATTTGTTAGTTGACAATTCTGCTGTAAGAGCTGTTCTTTCTCCCCCGTTTACTTATTTATTCATCTATCATTTGTATCCTTCTGGACTTATGGATTCCTATTTTATTCAGTGAGTTGTAATCTATTATCCTTATTTATTTCCCTGCTCAAACGGTACCAGATGGGGCCAGCAGGAACTCCCTCATGTTGGTGCTAAGTCCTTTTGAGATAGCCCCCTCATTCTCAAGCACTTCCCTATCTTCTGGAACAAAATAACTTTCCAGCCCCAGATTTGACTTTTGCTCCAAGGAACCAGGTGGCTTTCAGAGGAGAATGATACTCAGAAACCAAGATGTGGGTCCAGGTAGTGGTGAATCACTATATTATACGTCTGAAACTAATATTACACTATATGTTAACTAACTGAAATTTAAATACAAACTTTAAAAATGGGGCGCCTGGGTTGCTCAGTCAGTTAAGCATCCAATTTCGGCTCAGGTCATGATCTTGTGGTTTGCAGGTTCAAGCCCCATATCGGGCTCTGTGCTGAAAGCTCAGAGCCTGGAGCCTGCTTCAGGTTGTGTCTCATTCTCCCTTTGCCCCTCTCCCACTTGTACTCTGTCTCTCTCAAAAATAAAATAAATGTAAAAAAAATTTTTTGAAATGGTGTGTGTCCAAATGCTAATCATTGCTCCCAGACCTTCTCAGCATCTAGAACAAGGATATGTATATATCTCCCCAGAGACACACACACCCGTGTTAAAAACCACGAATCTATGGTGATACCTGTAATTCTCATCCCACAGCATGGGGAACATTCTGGTTCCCTACTCCCATATTTGCATCTTCCTTGTCTAACAGTGAGAAACCTAGATCTCATTATCTTCAAAATATTTACTCTTTTTCTCAAGTCCAGGATACACAAAAAAGTAGTTTCAGACTTGCTAACTCATGTCACTATAAAAAGCAAACCAATTAACTAGAGTTCAAATGTTTTTAATTCTTTTTTTGGTAAGATTTATATAGGATGAAGCGCACAGATCGAAAATGTGCAATTGGTGATTTTTGGAAAATGCATATGCCTGTGCAACCTACAATCTTATCAGTATATACAGCGCTTGCATCGCACCAGAAAGTTCCCTCATGCCCCAGTTTTTAGTCAATTCTTCATAAAAATAATTTTCTGGTGTTTTTTCACCATAGGCAAGTTTTACTCATTTATTTTTTTAAATTTTTTAAGATTATTATTTGAGAGAGAAAGAGCAAGCAGGGGAGGGACAGAGAGAGAGAGAGAGAGAGAGAAAATCCCAAGCAGGATCTGCATTGTCACCACAGAACCCAACACAGGGCTCGAACTCATGAACCATGAGATCATAACCTGAGCTGAAACCAAGAGTTGGATGTTTAACAGAATGAGCCACCCGGGGGCCCTGAGTTTTACCTATTTTAATTGTTTTTAATGCTTATTTAGTTTTGAGAGAGAAGAGAGAGAGAGAGAGACAAAGCGTGAGCAGGGGAGGGGCAGGGAAAGAAGGGGACACAGAATCCAAAGCAGGCTCCAGGCTCTGAGCTGTCAGCACAGAGCCTGATGTGGGGCTTGAACTCATGAGCTATGCGTTCATGACCTGAGCTGAAGTCAGACACCCAACCAACTGAGCCACCCAGGTGCCCTGAGTTTTACTTATTTTAAAACATTACATAAATGGAATCATACAATATGCGCTCCTTTGCATCTGGCTTCTTTCACCCAGTGCGTCAAAGTGATTTATCTATGTTGTTAATAGATAAATGGTTCGTTCCTATTTATTGCTGAGTTGTTAGCCTTGTGTGTAAATACACTACCAATTATTTATGCATTTTCCTGTTAATGCCTGGTTTGGTTATTTCCAGCTTGTGGCTGTGATGAAGCTGCTGTCAGAATTCTTGTACAAGTTCACTCGTAGACGTATGTTTTTATTTCTCTTCAGTTTATAGCTAAGAGTGGAATTGCTGCATTATTGGGCAGAAACTTCCATTTCTCTCCAAAGCAGACGTACGGTCTCACACATCTGCAGGCAATGGGTGGGGGTTCTGGTTGCTGCACATCCTTGTCAACACTTGGTGTTGTCGGTCTTGTTTAGTTTCCGCTATTCAGGTGAGGGAGTGGCGACACGTCAGTGTGGCTTTACTTTTGGCTGAAGACTAATGGTGTTGAGCACATTTTCCTGTGCGTATTTGAAACTGACGGGTCTACACTTGTGAGAGGGAGCTTAAGGCTTTGTTCTCAGTTGGACTGTTTGTTTATTATGGACTCGCGGGAGGTCCTTAAATATTCTCCTGCAAGCCACTTGTCAGATGTGTGTCTTGTAAACTATTTCTTCGCAATTTTTGATGAGCGAAAGTATTTAATTTTTGATGAAGTTAACTCATCATTTCTTTTTCTTTTTTCCTTCTTTTTTTTTGTATCTTAAGAAATTTTTAACCACTCCCAGGTTGTCTGGCTCTCCACCAATCTTTTTTTCTAAAACTTCATATTTTTGCCTTCTATGCTTACATCCGTGATCCATCCTGAAATTTTTTTTTTGAATGGTGTAAAGAAGGGGCCACAGTTGACTTTTCTTCCTCCGATGAAATGTTTTTGCATCGATGACTACCTAAGTGTCAGTCTATTTCTGGACTATGCATACCACACCATTGACTTAGAAATCTCTCATTGTGCTGATACCGTGAGGTGTCAATAAAAGAGCCTCATAATCACGTAGATGCATCAGGAACTAGATAATGATGCTAGTTACATGACATGTTCAACTGTACACTGTAAAGTGGTTGAGATGATACATTTTACACTACATGTATTTTACCACAATTCTTTTTAAATGTCTTCCCAATCCTGATGTACTTGACCTCTCAGGGAACGTTTGTTATGTTATCTCCTCCCTCTCCTTTGACGTCTTCTCATTCCAAGATTTCTAGGACCTGAAGGTGCTTCTTATCTTACCCTCCCCAGCCCCCCCCCCCCCCCCCCTGTCTGGCTCATTCCCAGCCCTTGACATTGGTTTTTTCAGGACTCAGCTCTGTCCTCTCCACTCTTCTTCTGACTGTGTTCCTTGGGAGCTCTCACACAACCCCATGGCTTCCCTTCCATTTCCATCTGTGTCCTCAGCGCAATGCACCTCTCAGGGCTTGGGATCTTGATTTCAGCTGTCTCGTGGACCCTCTCCTAGGTTGTTCAGGGAGTACTTCAAATCCAGCATGTCCCAAACTGAACTCAGCTTTCCTCTCACGTCCAAACCAGCTCATTCTCGAGCCTTCCCTGTTACACTGACTACCCGTGTTACTTTGGGAAGGTTCCAGAAGCTCACCTTAACTGTCAAGTCCATGGCCAGAAAAGGCGGCCATGGAAAAGAGTCTTCTGGTGGAAGTGTGTGCAAAGGTACAGGAAGGCTTAGGAAACCTGAGTAGGGATGTTGGATGCTCTGCACTGGCACCCGCAGAAAGTCATGCCACCCTCAGGCGTGGGAAGAGGGAGCATTTACGAGAATTCAGCCAGAGCCACAGGACAGGGCCAGCTGGCATGCACTGTGGTCTTCAGTGGAGGAATTCAGTTGCTGCCAACCCAGAGCCCACCAGGGATGGAGGCGGGGGAAGAAGTATCTCGTTACGCTTCCCCCCACATCCCAGTCTCTAGCTGATGCCTCTTATTGGCGAAACCTGATCAGAAGCCAGGTGACCAGGGGACCTGGAGGAAGTATTCAGTCTCCAGGTCACAACAGGGTGGGGAAGGGTGGAGAATGAACCCGGAGGGACAAGCAGAGAATACCCTGCACACCCACCCTGCCTCAGTCTTCTCATCTATAAAACTGGGATTAGAATGGTACCCACTTGGGGCACCTGGGTGGCTCAGTCAGTTGAGCATTTGACTTCAGCTCAGGTCATGATCCTGCACTTCATGGGTTTGAGCCCCGCACTGGGCTCTGTGCTGACAGCCTGGAGCCTGCTTGGGATTGTCTCTCTCCCTCTCTCTCTCTACCCCTCTCCTGCTCACACGTGCATGCTCTCTGTCTCTCAAATAAATATTTTTAAAAGAACATGTAGTTATATATATGTACACAAATATGGTATATTTAAAGTATAATTAGAAAGATAACAAACGTGCATAAGAGCCAATGGAGAACATTCACAATCACACAAAGTATCTGGCTGAAATACTGTATCCAGAGTATATTACATCTTATACATTGCATTTTGGATTTATATGTCACATCATGTATTACAACATGGAAGTTTCTGAGTCAGGCAGCATAGGATCAGACATAGGCTCCTCCCAGGGCACCTGCTAGCTCAGTGGGTAGAGCATGAGACTCTTGATCTTGGTTGAGGTAGTGGGTTTGATCCCATGTCGGGAGTAGAGATTATTTTTTTGAAAAATAAAAATAAGTTTCTCTATATACAAATTGTGCAATCTTGAGGAATTCATGTATCCTCTACCATTCATTTATCTCATTGCAGAGCGAGCACAAATGATGCCCAATTCACAGGATTATAATGAGCATTAATGTGAATCCATACACAAGATGTCTGGTCTTGTCCCCAATAGACAATTTGTGCTGCATAAATTAAAGATGTTATTATTATGGAAACCATATTTCTGTTCATCGAGATTTTAAGTTTAGTGGAGGGACCGCCACTAAAGAGCTATATCCAGAAGGAGGAATTCTTCATAATAGAACATCTTATGATCTGAAAGTGGCCTGTGACATGGAGGGAAGGAGACGTTTGGGCAGGGATGTGGGGACGCCTTCTGGGGGCTTCTTAGTACAGCATTGCTGTTTCCTGATTGTCACTTAGGACGTGATCCGCTAAAGAGATGTTTAGGGATGGCCTCTCACAGCCCCTCCCCCATACTGGTTCTCGGGAGATCCGTGGTCATATTTTTTCTATTTCTGTCTGTCAATACAAAAGCTCGGGGGCGGTGTCGTCTCATCACTGTGGCGCTTCTCAGGATGAAACGTCCATGGGCGACTCACACATGCGAAGGAATAAGATCAGAAAAGAATCACGAGACGGCCTAAATAGTCCGTGTTACAGATTAGAAAGTTCCTTCTTATCCTCATAGCCTTCATGAGCCAAGTGATAAATTCAATCAACAGATAAAAAATGAAATATTAAAAGGCACAGGGAAATGGATTTTGTTATCGTGGTCTGTGGACCAAACTCTCTATTAAAAAGCACCCAGATAAGAAGGTGGCATTGAATCAGAACTACAGAGTGAGCCACAAGGAAACAGTAATAATAGTAAAATAATAACAACAATGACTACGTTTGGGGAACGTTAACTACATACCAGGCCCTATTTTTCCAAATGCTTCCTGTACCTTAGCCTGTAAACCTTCAAAGCACTTCTATGAAATAAGCATTATGATTTTCTGTATTTTTCCTATGACAGAACTGAAGCAGAGAAGGCAATAAACTTTCCGACCCCCCCCCCCAGGACACAGCCAGTAAGTGGCCAGCTGGGATTGGGGCCCCTGGGCAGCTGGTTTGAGTCTAGAGGCTGCAGGCCACTGCCCCAGCTTCTCTCTTAGATGAAAATGTGGCCTTGCTAATGCGAGTTTAGTTAAAGAACAAGGAGACTTGGATATTCACAAACCCTTCAATAGAAGTACTTGTTATTAGTATCAGTGACTCTGGCAGATGGAGAGATTTCTGTTGAGCCTCAAGAATAAAAATACAGCACCATAAACATGACTGTGCTCACTTTCATATTTTGGCAAAGGACCTACTTGCTGAGACCTTCTCATCAGTAGCCGAGTGTCACTAGGGAGCCTAGGACCCCCTGGGGACAGGGAAATCTCTATTCAGGTCATGCTTCTACTGTTCTTGCCCTATGCCTTCATTCTGCACTCTTGAAAAGGTCTAGAATGTTGGCTAACAAAACTTGTAACCTGTAGTGGGTCTGTGTACACATCCACAGGTGATACGTGACCCACCTGAAATGCTGTAAGATTTAATAATGTGCAATTTATTTTTAAACAGTCAGGGAGGAGGGGGCGCGCCTGGATGGCTCAGTCGGTTAAACTTCCACCTTTGGCTCAAGTCATGATCTTGTGGTTTGTGGGTTCGAGCCCCACGTCAGGCTCTGTGCTGACGGCTCGGAGCCTGGAGCCTGTTTCGGATTCTGCGTCTCCCTCTCTCTCTGCCCCTCCCCTACTGGTGCACTCTCTCTCTCAAAAATAAACATTTAAAAATTTTTTTAGGGGCGCCTGGGTGGCTCAGTCGGTTAAGCGTCCGACTTTCGCTTAAGTCATGATCTCGCGGTTCGTGGTTCAAGCCCCGCGTCGGGCTCTGTGCTGACTGCCAGCTTCAGCTCAGGTCATGATCTCATGGTTCATGGGCTCGAGCCCCGCATTGGGCTCTGTGCTGACAGCTCAGAGCCTGGAACCCAGTTCGGATTCTGTGTCTCCCTCTCTCTCTGCCCCTCACCCACTCATGCTCTCTTTCTCTCTGTCTCAATAATAATAATAAAAAAAAAAAAACATAAAAAAGAAATTCAGAGTCCCAGGCCACAACGTTAGATCTTCTGTAAGGATCTCAAGACAAAATCATGTACCCCGGTGCCCTTAGAAGAAGCAAGGATGCACAAATATACTAAGAGGAAAGCTGGAATAATGTAACTCTGAGCCACAGTACGCCCAGGATAGCCAGTGGCCACCAGAAGCCAGGGGAGAGGCCGGGAACAGCTTCTCCCCACGAGCCTCCAGGAGCAGCCAGCCCCTGTCACCCGCCTGGAGCTTGATCTCAGAGTTCTGGTCTCCAGAACTGTGAGAGAATAAACTCCTATTGTTTTAGCCACCAAGTATGTAGTGATTTGTTACAGCAGCCACTCCAGGAAACGAGCACACTGACTCAATTAAAATCTGCATTTTAACAAATCCCCCCGTGATTTGTGTCCATTAATATTTAAGACGCAGTGCTCTGCGTTCACCATGCATGTTGGCATCCATCACGGATTTTCAGGCTGCGCTGAGGAGCAGAGCCACTTTATCAAATCGTCTTACGTGAAACAGGTGGAAGTGCTTCATCTCTGCTAGGATCCGGGGGTTGGTGGGATGACCCACTTGGCTCCTCTCTGCTGACGTCAGCCCCCAAGGGGCCTGCCTGGTTCCACGCACCACTTGTGTGTGTGATTTCACTCACAAGATGCTCTGTGGAAGGAAAGTAAGGTCGTGGTGTGAACAAATAATGCAGCAGGAGGGGCGCCTGGGTGGCTCCATCGGTTACGTGACGAACTCGGTCATGATCTCACGGCTTGTGGGTTCGAGCCCCGCATCCGGTGCCACGCTGGCAGTACTCAGCCTGCTTGGGATTCTCTCCCTCTCCCTCTTTCTCTGCCCCTCCCTGCTTGTGGGCACTCTCTCTCTCTCTCTCAAAATAAATAAACTTTAAAAAAATAATGTAATTGGAACTCAAAGCCACTTCCTAGACTCGGGTTAGTGTTACTTTTTTCCATTTGATTTGTTACCTGACATCCTGTAAAGTCTTGCTCAGAAAGGCTGGGGTGGGGGTGGAGAGGTAGGGGCGCTTCTAGAAAGATCATTCTTCCAACTCTTTGATCACAAATGAGAAGTTAGAGTTTCATCGGAATTGGATCAGCTTCCAGACACGGGCGTTGCCTGAGGCCTCAGGGTAGCATCCTTCTCTCTGAAAGCGGATTCACGTGTCCAGTCTGTCTCTAGCTCTGGTTTTGTTAGAGATGACCCGCGCTCCTCACCACCTGAGGCTGACTACTACCAGCTGGTACTAACTACCATGATGAGGAGGAGGCTCCCCCCCCCCCCACGGAACTGTGGGGACAAGGTGCAGATGGTCACAGATTTGCAGCCTGTTCTCCTGGCCCTGCCTGGGTGGGAGGCTCACTGCCTCAGAGCTGGACACGACCGAGATGGGCCGGCCTGAGTGGACGCTTGTGTGGCCAGCAGCACCCTTCCCAAGGCTGGCCGCTGAGTACCCCTGGGTGACCCCGCCTGCTCTGAGCCGGAGCCCCCGTGGCTCTATGACAGGCCCCATGCCTCACAGAAGGGTGGTTAAGAGCAGGGTGCCCGGAACCAGAAGATCTGAACCTCCGCTCTGTGATCTTGGGCCACTAGTCTCCTGTACCCCGTCTTAATACCGGTACCTGCGTTACAAGGCGACTGTCAGGAATGACGGAAAGTACATCACGGGCTTGCAGCACGGCCTGGACCAAGCACAAAAGAGTCCAGCGTTTACTCTCAGGTGAGCGTCTAGCTCTCACAGAGGAAGTCTCATTTTGCGGCACTTAGCCGATGAATAAGGCGGACCCCGGCCCTGCCTTTATGTGGCACACGCCTCATCTCACGTAGGCACCAGGCCTGTAAGAATAATGTAATAATAATACTGTCATGACCCAACTATTCAGCTCCCCATTTCACCCCATGTCTCTAGGTCTGAAATTCCTTGGCCGAAGCATCTGCTTTGCCCCATGAAAGAATAGTCGCTATTCTCATGCATCTTTGATCCTGTTCACTTACAGGCTGCCTTCTTTCAGTGTCACACCTGCACGTACCCATCCTGCACCCCCATCCTGCTTCCTACACGGCTGTACATCTGTGTGACCCATCGGAATCCTAACCTTAGCCCCAGGCATTAGCCAGAACTGTGTTGGGTTGAAAGGAAACATAGAAACCGCCCCATTTTTTTTAAGCTTGTTTATTTGTTTTGAGAGACAGCGTGAGCAGAGGAGGGGCAGAGAGAGAGGGAAAGAGAATGAATCCCAAGCAGGCTCTTGGCTGACAGCATGGAGCCTGACGCGGGACTCAGTCTCACAAACCCCAAGATCATGACCTGAGCTGGAACCAAGAGTTGGATGCTTAACTGATTGAGCCACTCAGATGCCCCAGAAACCGCCCCATTTTTGACATGAGACGGGCAGGTGAGGGAGATGAAGGGGAGGAGAATTGAAATGTATGGATATTAATGGGGTTCCTCTTGGTGTCAAATGCAGTTGCATTTTCCCATATGATTTTGGTGCATCCACATGGCAACCTTACGGGGTTGGTGTTCTCATTCTCTGTTTACCGCCTGACAAACGTGAGGTTCAGAGAGGGCTAGACAGGGGGCGCCTGGGTGGCTCAGTCAGTTAAGCATCCGACTTCCACTCAGGTCATGATCTCACAGTTGGTAAGTTCGAGCCCCACGTCAGGCTCTGTGCTTCAGATTCTGTGTCTCCCTCTCTCTCTCTCTCTCTGCCTCTCCCCTGCTTATATATATGGTTTAAAATGTGCTCAAGTGAGAAAAATGCTTGAAACACACACGTATCGCCCCTGTAGCAAGAATATTAAATGTTGATCATGCAAAAGGCATCATCTGATAAACCCATTTCCTACAGTTTGTCAAATCCAGATATTGTGATAAACTACTGCTTACTGTAAGAGAAGGTATTTATAAAACCATGAGAGCATATCAGAGTGGCTACGAAATCCCCTCTCTCTTATCATTATAGAAATGTTTTTCTTTCTCAGCAAGCAGAAGGAGGAGAGTTTCCAATCCGATTTAGGGGTCATTCCTGTGAGCCAGACATCCTCCAGTCACTTCTTGGAGCTCTGAGGTCGGCAGTCTGGGGGCCAGGAAACAGGGGCTGCTTCCTCCTAGTGGTTGAGCACAGTAACCCTCACTCAGCATGTGTTTAGAAGCTGCAGCTGAGATTCTGGGGATCTTTCCAGAATCCAGCGATCATCAGTATCACAGCAGCAATCCCCTGTTGAACTGTTAAGTGCCAAGGGCTTTGCATGAACATCCCATTTGATCTGCCAGCAGTCCTAAGAGGTAGATCATTTTATTATCCCCATTTTACAGATGAGGACTAATGAGGTTAAGTGGCACGAGGAATGTCACATGGCTAGAAAATGACAAAGCTTTTCAAATAGACCTTTCCAACAGGACATTCTCGAGCCTCCAGAGGTTTCCCAGAAGGAAAGGTTGGTTGGGGCATTTAGCCACTGGCTCCCATTCTCTAGTGGTAAAGGGTGCCCCGCAGAGTGCTAAATCCCCACCATTTCAGGCTGTGCTTGCACACGGGCCACACAGTTTTCTGCAGCATTGGACAAGGTCCAGGGACAGAAAGCAGAAAAACACCGTGGTGCGTGCTTGAGGTGGAAGCTCTTCCTTGCAAGGCGCCTCTGAGGTCCGACACAGCTGTCCTGGAATGAGTTGCTGTGGCTGGAATGAGGAGCTGTGGCAGACTGGTTTCTAAAGATGACCATTCCAGGGGGCTCCGTCGGTTAAGCACCCTACTGCTGATTGTGGCTCAGGTCATGATCTCGCTGTTTGTGAGTTCAGGCCCTGTGTCGGGCTTTGTGCTGGCGGTGCAGAGTCTCCTTGGGATTCTTTCTCTCTCCCTCTCTCAAAATAAATAAATAAACCTAAAAACATTTTTTTTTAAATACAGATGACCACACCGGTATGTATCTATCCCCACATGTTCTCATAACAAGACACTGACACTCCTTCGAGCCATGGGATCTGTGTGCCCTTTCCTTGAAGTCAGGTAGCAGGTGGGTTGTCATAACTACTTTAACCAACAGAATGAGGCAGAAGTGACGCTGTAGGACTTCCAAGGCCAAAGTCATAAAAGACAAAGTGGCCTCCAGCTCATGCTCACTCCCTCTCTCTCCATACCTGCCTTTGGAGCCTAAGCCACGTACGGAGCTCACAGACCCTGCAGCTGCCACATGGAAGGATCCAGAGCCAGAGAGAGATGGCCAAGGAGCCCTTGTGTGAGCCTCTGTCCCTTTGAGTCCTTCTGGCACCAACAGCCTAGTAAAGGAGTGACCTTTACCCCAGTTACCGTCTAACTGCAATTTCCTGAGAGACACCCAACCATCCCCACCAAGCCTCATTGCCCAGCCATGCTACACTCTAATTCCTGATCTACAGAAGCCCTGAAAGAACAAACTATGATATGAAGCCACTAAGTTTGGGATGATTTGCTGCCCTTAATATTAATGACAACATGAGTTATGCATGGAATTAAGGCATTAAAGGCGCTTGGTAAAGCCAAGTCCCCAGTAGACTGTAAGTTTCACAATGTCTCCTTTGGTTTTCTGATTGGTCTCTAATGTCTAGTGCTGTGCCTGAAACATGATGCCATGTCAGTGGCTGTCTGATGAGCGAATGACTGAATCCAGCCATCAGTCAACGCTCGGCACTTGAAGCCAGGAATGGAGAAGGGACTGATCTGAAGTCAGAGAAAGACAGACCTCAAGCAAGGAGCTGGGCAAATGTGATTTCTACCCCAATAACCTGGGAAGTGTCCACTTTGGAGTTTATTTTTGCCATCTGCCGGAAGTTTGTGGCAAGCAGTTCACAAAATATTGCTGTGGATGGAAAACAGAAGAGTCGAATCGTAGGCATTTCATGAAATAATTTGAATCTTGGAATTTTGCAGTCTGGCTGGCCCTTTTGGTTCCTTCCATCGGGGTCTACATGGTTTGGCATGAGTTAATTTGGGGGTGTTTATGTAAGCATGCTGGAGGGAAATTTGACAGGGTATATATCTATGACTATGCTATGATCAACTCATACGTGGCTATGTGCATTCAAGTTAGTTTATATTAAATTAAAGGTATATCAGTATATCATTCATACAAGCCACATTTCAAATGTTTAATAATAGTCTCATGTGTCTAAGGGTAATAATATTGGACGATATTGACATAGAACGTTCCATCACCACAAAAACTTCTCTTGGACAGTGCAGGGCTAAGCTGCCTAGTCGCCAACATCTGGTCCCTCAGTCCCATCATCCTGATGGTCTAAGAACATTTTCTTGTTCACTTGTTGAATGTCTGTTGTGTAGGCACTAGGAGTAATGTATTCCAAATATTATCTCCCCCAGTCTCAAAATTCTGGAAGTGAACAGGAGTGCCCCCATTGACAGCTCAGGGAACTAGAGGTTTGAAGGTCAAGTGGCTTACCCAATGTCACGCTGCTTAGGCGCGGTGGAGCTAGGATCTTAAGACCAAGGCGACTGGATTCCAAAGCCAGGGCTCTTTCTGCAGGAATCACCCACTTCTTACTGAGGACTTGGTGTTTATATGCCGCATTTCCCTGGAGTCTCAGATCACAAGAGTCTTAAAGTTCCCTCGTTCAGTCCTCTACACCCCGGATGAGTGACAGGATACAAGAAAAGCTTCGTGCCTCGCCTGACTCATGTGCTCATATGTGTCTACCCACCTGGTTTTCAGTTGAATGTCTTCCAAGAGCTGGATAAAAACACCATCAGCCTCGTATCTAACTCATAATACTTAGTACTCACAGATATGCATGATGCAAACTAAAACTGACAAGTGTTAAATATGCATTTGGCAAAATTTGTGATAGCAGAAAAACTGAAGAATCACAGTTGTTTTTTTTTTTAATAACACTGCAGTCTGCAAAAGAAAAATGACCTCGGGGTGGGGAGGGGGGGAGGGAGGATAGACGTGGCATCAGTAGGATGGTTAAAGGAAAAGTACAACTGGTCACAGTTAAAATTGTCCTTACTGGTAAAATCTATCATTAGCGAAGAATTGTCGTAAGACTCAAGTAGTCTTGTGGAGCCTGATGTGGCACTCAAACTTACGATCCTGAGTTCAAGACGTGAGTCGAGATCAAGAGTCGGACATTTAACTGGCTGAGCCACGCAGGTGCCCTAAGGCTCAACTATTCTTTTTTTTGTTTAATGCTTTATTTATTTCTAGGACAGAGAGAGAGAGACAGTGTGAGCAGGGGAGGGTCAGAGAGAGAGGAAGTCACAGACTGAAACAGGCTCCAGGCTCTGAGCTGTCAGCACAGAGCCCGACGCGGGGCTCGAACCCGCGAACCGCGAGATCATGACTTAAGCGAAAGTCGGATGCTTAACCAACTAAGCCACCCAGGCGCCCCAGGGCTCAACTATTCTTGACAAAATGTAGACCTACAAGATTTTTACCTGAAAATTTTTATTTGGCTTTTTAAAAAAAAGCTTTGTAACGATGCTTTAAAAATGGTGAACGCTAATCAGAGCTGTCTGTGGATCAGCCAATATGACAAACACTTTGCATGATTTATTTTACTCAATTCTCAAATAAGATGGGAAGATTGATATTAACATTACCTCATTTTACAGTGATGAAACTGAGACAGAGGGATTTTAGGAAACTTGCCCAAATAGAGCATACAGCTAATAAAGGCCGATGGTGGGACAGAACCCAGGAAACTTGGTTATAATGTTTGTGTTCCCCAGGATATAATCTCCCAAGACCAAGATATTCTTCTAAATACAGTATAGCCATCAAAATCAGAAACTAACACAGATGCATTTTTGCCATCTAATCAATGAATGGCGTCCATTCTAGTTTTGCCGATTCTCTTAATCATGTTCTTTACCAAAAAAGGATCAACTTCAAGATGATGTGTTACATTTATTTATGATTTATTTAGTTGTGATGTGTCTTTCAATCTAGACCAATTCCATAGTCTTTCTTTGGCTCTCTGACCTTGATACTCTTGAGGATCACAAACCAGTTATTTGGCAAACTTTTCCTCAATTGGGGTTTGTCAGATATTTCCTTGTTATTAGGCTTGATTTGTGAGTCTTTGCCAGGAATACCACAGAAATGAAGATGTATCCTTCTTGGTGCATTATATTTTGGATATTAACCAAATGGCACTGAGAAATCAAGATCTGGGCATGAAATATGCTTATTACTATTGGAGTATTATTATTCCCAGGCAGAATTAGGAAAATGTTTTTTATTTATAAATATATTACAAAATCATATATAAATATATTCATTTATCTATCTGTATTGAAAACTATGAGTTCACAACACTACCTTGTATTGCAGTCTCATACTCCATAGGGTTTATATTGGTTTTCTCTCTTTTTGTTCTCTAAGTCCCCTATCCTGCAGAAAGGAAACTGCCTTATATTATGCTTGATACATTTACTTATTGGCTCAAACTCATGTATGTCACCAATCTCCTGCCATTATCATGTAGACAACCCTCTTACCCTACCCAGGCTCCGATCCTTAGGCAGGCAGCTGCCCCACCACCACCACCACCTGCACACCCACCTTGCTCAGTCCAAACCAGTGGGATGTAGTCAGGGAGGACAGGCTTAGGAAGAAGGAAAGAGAAGGAAAATCAATTTTAGTGAAAAAAAAGAGTCACAATGTATAGAAAAATTATGATGTAAACTGATTTAATAGAATTCATGAAAGAAGTTGCCATATATGGGGCACCTGGATGGCTCAGTCACTTGACCATCGGATTCTTGATTTTGGATCATGTCATGATCTCAGGGTTCTCATGGGCTCTGTGGCAAGGATGAGCCTGCTTAGGATTCTCTCTTTCCCTCTCTCTCTGCCCCTCTCACTTTCTCTCTCTCTGTCTCTGTCTCTGTCTCTCTCAAAATAAACATTAAATAAATATAAATAGATTCTTTGGGGATAATTCAAATTAAAGATCCCTATTTAGAAATATAGAAAATTTATGGGGCACCTGGGTGGCTTAGTCGGTTAAGCGTCCAACTTTCACTTAGGCCATGATCTACGGTTCGTGGGTTCGAGCCCCGCGTCGGGCTCTGTGCTGACTGCCAGCTCAGAGCCTGGAGCCTGTTTCAGCCTGTGACCCCTCTTTCTCTGACCCTCCCCTGCTCACGCTGTCTCTCTCTCTCTCTCTCTCTCTCTCTCTCCTAGAAATAAATAAAACATTTTTAAAAAATTAAAAAAAAAAGAAAATAGAAAAAGAGTTGGGAAAATACACAGAAAGTTGCCCAAACCCAAACCATTACAGCTTAGACTCACTGGCCTCGGGAACACTGCTTGGGAAGTAATAAGTACTTGATATACATTTGTTGAATGAAGGACCAGATGAATGTGTCTCAGATGTAGAAATTGTTTTCTCCTCCCAGTGCCGCTCCCATCCATGATCTAATTAAATGCATCCAGGAGATAAAAGAGCAATAGCTAAGATGATAAACAATGCACTAAAGCCTAAAATAAGTTGGGGAAAAGAGAAACAGCTGTCAATGTGATTGTGATTTTCACACTCAATTAATATTTGTTGAGAGTTATATTTAAAACATAGTTGATGGAGCTCAGGAATTGCAAAGTCAAGCAATCTTGCCCTCATTGAGTTTATGGACCAGAAGGAGGCAGATGCATAATTCACACAACAGAATTTATTGAGCAGGATAGAGCTACACCAAAGTCAGATGGCGGGGGCAAGCAAGTTATCAACTGGATAAAAATGGTGACGTGAGCCACCAGGGATTTTGTTAGGTACATTGCTAAGGTAGAGGGCCATCTAATTTTTCCCCAAATAGTTAACCAATTATTCAATGATTATAGATAGAATAATCCTTCTGTTCCACCCCAATTTGAAACAATAATGCAACAAATAATGCAGTTAAGAAATGGGCAGAAGACATGAACAGGCATTTCATATGAGCGCACATGATTTCGCTCACATGTGGAATTTAAGAAACAAAACATGAACACAGGGGAAGAGAAGGAAAAATAGTAGAAGATAAAAACAGAGAGGGAGGCAAACCATAAGAGATTCTTAACTATAGAGAACAAACTGAGGGTTGCTGGAGGGGAGGTGGGTTGGGGGATGAGCTAGATGGGTGATGGGCATTAAGGAGGGCACTTGTGATGAGCACTGGGTATTATAGGCAAGTGACGAATCGCTAACATCTCCTCCTGAAAACAGTACTACACTCCATGTTAACTTTTTTTGCAACAGTTCCACACTTTTAAATTTATTTTCCCGCCTCCCCAGCACTCACAGATATTAAACATATAATCTTGCCTTGTTACTTTCCTTAGTTTTTTTTTTTTTTCTTGGCTCTTTTCAGCCATTCATTTGTCCAAATTCATTTTAGAGCCACTTTGTCAGATTTCCCAAAAACTATCCTACCGGGATGTATATCGTAATTGCATTAAACCAGTAAATTAATTAAAAGAGAACATATTTATAATATTGAGTCTTGCCTTTTAAGAAGACGATGTGTTTCTACATGAAGCTAAGGTATTTGTTAATGTTCCTCAGTAAAGTTTTGTAATTTTCTTCATAGAGTTAAATTTATTCCTTAAGGGTTTAAGAACAAATTATTTTTGCAAATTACTTTTGCTGCTATGGGGGAATGGGGTTGTTTTCCGTCGTATTTTCTAACAGCTTATTACAAACATATAAGAAAGCTATTGATTTTTGTGTATTTATTTGTGTGTGCAGCCATTTTATTGTCCTTTCCTATTGTTCCAGGACGTTTTCAGGTGGCTTTCCTGAGTTAGATAATCACATTACTTATAAACAATGCTAGTTCTGTGTCTTCTCTCACAACACGGTGATCCTTCAAAAACCTAAAATTGATGATTTCCACTCCTTTGCTCCCCTGTGTCTGTAGTGCAAGATTCCAGTCCCCAGAGAGGTCATAGAAAGTACCTCGTGATCTTGCCACACCTTCTACAGCCTGCATGTTGCATCTGCCCAAAGTTCATGAGTGTACAACTCTCTCCAGGTCCCAGCAGCTTCCCAAACATGGGCCAATCTCAGACCTTGCTTCAAACGTGGCCTCTCCCTTCTTTGCCCATGTGGCTCCAATCCATTTTCAACATACCTTGGGCACTTGACACAGCACCCTGAAGGCTCACCCAGCACCTTCAGGCTCCCCAAGCCCCCAGGGTTCCTAATTTAAACCACTCTTCATCACAGTGTATTCATAGCACTGGCTATTGGACTAAGAATACAGCTTTGGTGTTAGAAACCTTGAACTCGTATCTGGGATCCACCATTTATAGACTATACCATGAGTAAATTCATCCCTTGCTCATGTCTAACTTTTTAAATTTTTTTTCCTTCCAAGATTTTATTTAAATTCAAGTTGGCTAACATATAGTGCCATATTGCTTTCAGGAGGAGATGTTAGCAATTCATCACTTACCTATAATACCCAGTTCTCATCACAAGTGCCCTCAATGCCCATCACCCATCTAGCTCATCCCCCAACCCACCTCCCCTCCGGCAACCCTCAGTTTGTTCTCTATAGTTAAGAGTCTCTTATGGTTTGCCTTCCTCTCTGTTTTTATCTTATTTTATTTTTCCATCTCTTTCCCTCTGTTCATGTTTTGTTTAATTCCACATCTAAGTGAAATCATGTGGCATTTGTCTTTCTCTGACTTACTTCATTTAGCATAATATTCTCTAGTTCCATCCATGTCATTGCAAATGACAAGATTTCATTCTTTTGATGACTGAGTAATACTCCAGTGTGTGCGTATGTGTGTGTCACATCTTCTTTATCCATTTATCAGTCGATGGAGATTGGGCTGTATCCATCGTTTGGCTGTTGTTGATAATGCTCTTATAAACGGGGTACTTGTGCCCCTTCAAATCTGTATTTTTGTATCCATTGGATAAATACCTAGTAGTGCAATTGCTGAGTCATAGGGCAGTTCTCTTTTTAACTTTCTGAGGTTCCTCCATACTGTTTTCCAGAATGGCTGCAGCAGTTTGCATTCCCACCAACAGTGTGAGAGTCTCCCCTTTCTCCACATTCTTCCCAACACCTGTTGTTTCTTGTGTTGTTAATTTTAGCCATTCTGACAAGTGTCAGACAGGTGGTATCTCATAGTTTTTGTTTTTATTTAACTGATGATTGATGAGGTTTTAGGGGTGATAGTCGAGTTCATCTGGAGCTGATGGCCAAGAAAGGATGATTTTATTAAACCACAGGAACCGGATCTGTGGGCAGGAATGTCAAAGGAAGAGCTGCCCCAGACCCTGTGGAGAGACTGGTTATATATTTGGGATCTGGGGGAGGTAAAGTCCAGGGGAAGCTTCCAGTGAGATTTTCATAGGCTAAAGAAGACTCACAGAATACTGGAGGCCTAGCTATTGTCAAGCTAAGGTTTTTTTCCCCCTCTAGCAAAGCATTACCACTAAAGACAGTAGGAGTTTTACTCTGCCTGCCTCAAGTCTTTGTCATTGGGCTGCAGGTTATAAGGAAATTTAAATTTACCTGCCATTTTCCTCTGCTTTTGTTTCCCACATCATTGATGAGTGATGTTGAGCATCTTTCCACATGTCTCTTAGCCATCTGGATGTCCTCTTTGGAGAAATGTCTGTATGTCTTCTGCCCATTTCTGAACTGCTCTATTTGTTTTTGTGGGGCATTGAGTCTGATAAGTTCTTCATAGATTTTGGATATTAACCCTTTATCAGATATGTTGTTTGCAAATATCTTCTACCATTCTGTAGGCCTCCTTTTAGTTTTGTTGATTGTTTCCTTCACTGTGCAAAAACTTTTTATCTCAATGAAGTCCCAATAGTTCATTTTTGCTTTGGTTTCCCTTGCCTCAGGAGACACGTCGAGTAAAAAGTTGCTCCAGCTGAAATCAAAGAGGTTGCTGCCTCCTTTCTCCTGTAGGATTTTGATGGCTTCCTGTCTCAAATTTAGGTCTTTCATCCATTTTTAATTTATTTTTGTGTATGGTGTAAGAAAGTGGTCCAGGTTCATTCTTCTGCATGGGGCTGCCCAGTTTTCTCACCACTATTTGTTGAAGGGATGGTCTTTTTTCCATTGGATAGTCTTCCCTGATTTGTCAAATATTAGTTGACCATATAGTTGTGGGTCCATTGCTGGGTTCTCTATTCTGTTCCATTGATCTGAGTGTCCGTTCTTGTGCCAGGACCACACTGTCTTGTGAAACAGGGTGAATGTGGGAAAACCACCAAACGCCAAATAAAAGTGAGGCACGACTTTATTCACGGCCAGGCCAAACCTGATCTCTTGATCTGATCTCAAGAAGAAAAATGCAGAGAATGGCCCCCAACAAAGGGAGCAGTGAGCTTGTATGGATTTCAGCAAGGCAGAATACATCATTATTTAGTTAACCAATTACAATTTATAGCATTTCATGGTAGTCAATTATATTGAGACACATAGACGTTAGTTTTGGTGGAAACCTATCATTTTAAAGTTCTTTGTCTTAAGAGGGTTTGAAATGACCAATCATAGTTAGACACCTAAGATACTGTGGGGCAGTGACTATGTGACTTTTTACATGTTGGCCTTGCCTTCGCCAGATCTTAGTAGAAGAGGTAGGGGAGGGTTTTGCAACTTAATTTATCTACTTAGCAAGCAGGTGAAGTTACAAAAGCAAGATGAGGCAGTTAGTAATTCACGATAACTCAAATAGGGAACTACATAAGCTTTTATCTCAATTACTTATGAAAGGTGAGTTTAAGCCAAACTTATGTACAGTAAGCTTTCTGATATCTTATAAGTTGACCTATTACATCTTGATGATTACAGTTTTGTAACACAGCTTGAAGTCCAGAATTTTGATGCCTCCTGCTTTGCTTTTCTTTTTCAAGATTGCTTTGGCTATTTGGGGTCCTGTCTGATTCCATACAAATTTTAGAACTGTTTGTTCTAGCTTTGTGAAAAATGCTGGTTGTATTTTGATAGGGACTGCATTAAATGCGTAGATTGCTTTGTGTAGTATCAACATTTTAACAACATTTGCTCTTCCAATCCATGAGCATGGAGTGTTTTTCCATTTCTGTGTATCTTCAATTTCTTTTCATAAGTGTGTTCTGTAGTTTGCATAGTACGGATCTTTTGCCTTTTTGGATAGGTTCATTCCTAGGTATCTTATGGGTTTTGGTGCAATTATAAATGGGATTGATTCCTTGATTTCTCTTTCTGCTGCTTCATTATTGGTGTATAGAAATTAGACAGATTTCTTTTTTTTTATTTAAAAATTTTTTATGTTTTTTTTAAATTTATTTCTGGGAGAGAGAGAGAGAGAGAGAGAGAGACAGCATGAGCAGGGAAGGGTCAAAGAGAGAGGGAGTCACAGACTGAAACAGCAGTCAGCTGAGCTGGCAGTCAGCACAGAGCCTGACGCGAGGCTCGAACCCATGAACCGCGAGATCATGACCTAAGCGAAAGTCGGATGCTTAACCGACTAAGCCACCCAGGTGCCCCGAAATTTGACAGATTTCTGTACATTGATTTTATATCCTGCAACTTTGCTGAATTCATGTGTCAGTTTTAGCAGGTTTTTGGTGCAGTCTTTTGGTCATTCCTTATTTCTCTTTTTTAAAGAAATTTTTAATGTTTGTTTATTTCTGAAGAAGAGACAGAGCATGAGCGGGAGATGGAGAGGGGCAGAGAGAGGGGGAGACACAGAATCCAAAGCAGGCTCCAGGCTGTCAGCACAGAGCCTGACGTAGGGCTCCAACTCATGAACTGCGAGTTCATGACCTGAGCCAAAATGGGACACTTAACCAACCGAGCCACCTGAGTGCCCCAATGCCTTATATTTTAAATGAGAATTATAATCCTGACTCCTAGAGCAGCTACAATGAGTAAATGGGATAAGGTGTTTTGTATAATTCCTGGTTCATAGGGAGTCTTAATTCAAAGGTAGCCATGATTTTCTAGTTGTGATGTTGGGGTTATTTTCATGCTAGTAAAAATTTTCTAATAAATTAACAATTGTTGGGGTGCCTGAGTGGCACATTCGGTTGGTTGAGTGTTCACCTCTTGATGTCAGCTCAGGTCATGATCTGAAAATTTGTGAGATTGAGCCCCAAGTGAGGTTCAGGGTTGGAGCATGGAGCCTGCTTGGGATTCTCTGTCTCCTTCTCTCTCAGCCCCTCCCCCAGTCATAATCAATCAATCTCTCTCTCTCTCTCTCAATAAATAAACTTTAATAATTTTTATAGGCCCCTCCAGACTATAATCTCCTGGAGGGCAGCCACTGTTGTTACTACTTTTTGGTTTTCAGCCCGCCCAGCATAGTTTCCCAGGTATTTGTAAGGCTGCCTGCATCTGTCAGCAGGGGCCCCTGCTGAAAAGGTGGCCGCCCAGACTACCCACACCTACTGAACCAGGATCCCCAGAGCTTGCGCCTGGAAATAGGGGTTTTAGCAATCATCAAGGGCGCTCATGTACCTTTACACCTGAGAACACTGTCTTTGTGCTCAGTACCGCCTGCGCTTAGTGAATGTTGATGGGCGGAATGAAGGGCATGAAAGAAAGTAAGTGTCCTGGATCACACAGGCGGTTAAGTAGCTTAGTGGGGAATTCACAAGTCAATTTCTCATCAGGAACAAAAGCAGTCTTTGTTAGATATGTACTTAGGACTTCCCAATATGATTTCCCCATTTAAATTCAAGGGCTTTGGGCACTACCCGGCACAAAAGAGGTGCTCGACACGGTGTTGAGTAGGTAGGTGGATACACAGATGTGAGGAAACCAGAGCTAAGGTGCCAGTTCCTGCACTGAGCAAGGCTCCTTTGTTACTCAGGAGAAAAGGGCAGATAAACCCCACATACCTCGCTGTCCCCAGCCTCTCCGGTCAGAGCTTCTGAGCATCGCTTTTAAAGGGAGGCTTCTTTTGCAGAATCAGCCCCATTATTGCAGATGTAGTAGCCAGTACTTTTCCTGCTTGAAGATTCAAAATGATAATTTGTCTTTTCCACTTAAGGAGGCTCCTCCAATCCCAAACTATATATGGTTTTATTTGCTCTTTTTTTTAAATTACAAAAGGCGATATACATTTATTGGAGAACACTGAGAAGATCGAGGCAAATCTAAGGGATAAAATAAAGCATCACCCACAGCCCCTCCCTGTATTATTGTATCACTGGAATGTTGCTGTTGTCATTTTGTTTTATTGGGATCCATATCTTTTTTTACGTAGCTCATAAGTTGCAGAGGGCTGGTGAGCACTGCCTACCTCATAAAAAGGATTCAAAACATTATTTCCGATGGCTATATAGTACTCTGTCTTAGGGGATAGCCCATAATACTCATTAGTATTACCATCTTAGTCTACAGGACACGTAGAATATTTCCATTCCCATTATTACAAATAATGACTTCTTGAACACCCTTATATATGCTCAGTTTGTTTTCATTTGTGATGATTTCCTTATGATAAATTCCTACACATGCACTTCATCCCCTGTCTAAAAATTTGGGGAAGAGTTCAGAAAGCAAAGCCATTCCCCTGGCAACATGAGCCCAGTCAACACACGCGTGTTATTTCCCTCCTCCCCCTGGATTTTTATCTCGAAAGAGGAAGCCCAAGTTCCTCAAGGGGATCTGCAGGCAGATTTCTCAACTCTGTGCCCAGTTTTGCTTGTACAAGGGAGAAACTCGAGGATGAATTTGGGGAGAAAGAGTCAAACGCTCACCTTGGCCTTGTCATTTCCCCAAGCCCTTGAGGAAGCTATCAGCCTTGCGTGGGTCCTTTAAGAAGGATATGTGAGTTCTGGAGCGTGCCATGCAATCAACTACAGATATTAGGGGGCTGGTGCAGTGTAAACCTCCTTTTCCAGGAGGGCTGTGAAGGACACACACAGGGTTCTTCCGCTTCTCACAACTCATGGGGAAAGGTCAGTGCAGTTAGTTCCTGATAAAAGTTCCCACCATTCTTCCTGTTTCCAAATTCAGTTCTCATTCTGCTACTACCACCTAGAGAGTATGTGAGAACCAATCCAAAGGGGCACTTATCTCGGGACGTGGTTGAGGGGACCCTCACATTCTCCACAAACCTGCCACTCGTGAACTACTTCCTTCCTCTTCAGAGAGTTTGAGATCCTTACAGTCATCCCACAGACCCTTACTGAGCCCTTACCGTGTGCTAGTCACAGAGCATAGAGTGGTGAGCAAAAAAATACATTCTCCAGAACTGTCAAGGTCATAAAAGACAAGGGAAGACTGAAAAACCATCACAGATAAAAGGAGACTAAGAAAACATGGTGGTTATGCCTAGGGGATCCTGGGCTGGACCCTGGATGAAAATAAGACACCCATGAAAACTAGTGAAACATAAATGAACATAGTTAGTTGGTAGTGTTGTACCAACATTAATTTTTTAGTTGTAATGAAGGTACTGTGGTTACATAAGATGTTACTAATTGGAGAAACTAGGTGAGGGGTTTGTGGAAAACTCTACACTCTTGGCAACTCTCTAGGAAATAGGATGCTTCAAAATAAAAATGAAAAAAGGCACAGTCCCTGTACTCACGAGACTTATGCTTATGTGAGTGAGACAGACTTTCACACACACACAAATCACTGTGATCAAGGTCCTAAAAGGAGAGAACATATTCTTTGAGAGCGTAAAGCCTCACCTAGGTTAGAAGTTAGAGAAGGAAGATGGTCAGTGATCTGAGGGTGTGCCTCACCCATTTATCCAGCCTCAGTTAAAAAGGTTAGAGATTGGGGACACTTCTCTCATCTTTGGGACTAACAGTCATTAAATGTGATGAGCCTCAGGCCCACAGGAGCAGCTTTGAATGTAGGATGCTGAGCAGGACCAGATGAGTCATTTGTAGGGCACAGTGCAAAGTGAAGATACAAGACTCTTTGTTCAAAAGTCGAGGATTGCCAAGGACACCTGGGTGGCTTAGTCATTTAAGCATCCAACTCCAGCTCAGGTCACGATCTCACAGTTCATGAATTCGAGCCCTGCATCAGGCTCTGTGCTGACAGCTCAGAGCCTGGAGCCTGCTTCGGATTTTGTGTCTCCCTCTCTCTCTGCCCCTCCCCAACTCACACTCTGTCTCTCTCTCTGTCTCAAAAATAAATGAACATTAAAATAATTATTTTAATGGCAACAAGAAAGCATTAAGCTATGTATAGGTGTCTCTTGAACACAGGGTCTTAAATGACCACACAGGTGGCATGGGTTGCTGGGATCCCCAAAGAAAGGAGTAACGAGATCGGGGGAATAAGGGAGTGGGATGCAGGACAAGGAACTTTTGACAGATATAAGAACAGATCATGAAAGGAGAGACCAAATGTTACTAACCACCTACCGTATACCGGGTACTATGGGCCAAGTGCTTCATTTAATTCCTCAGCAGCATGATGAGATAGCATCAAAGAACACCACTGTTTTTTGTTTGCTCAGCATCACCATCACCTTGGGAACCACCCATCTCCCACCTGGGGCGCCGATAATGGCTGGACCACAAGGCTGAGCACCTGACTCACGATCCTCCAACCTGGACCTCAGTGATTGGTCAGGGCTGGGCATGTGATCGCCGTTGAGCCAGTCAGGGTTGGAGGGGGACACGCTTGCCCAAGCTGCAAAGGAAGAGCCTGCCTCAAAGGCAATCCAACAAGGGAAACAAGGAAGGTGTCTGTGTGTACCATGTATGTAAAGAGATAGAGACAGAGAGAGGCAGAGATAGGCAGATCTAACTTCCCCTGAAGCCTCTGCTCCACTTTTCAATGAAATGTGCCAACAAGTTCCCTCTTATTTCTGTTCCCTTGGGTTTGAATTGGGTTTCTATCACAACCCAAAGAGTCTGGCTGATCATGGATGATATTACCATTCTCATTTCCCAGATGAAGGAACTGAGCTCAGGGAAGTTAAAGCATGTGTTTAAAATCTCAAAGCTGGTACCATGGTGGAGCTGGAATTCAGACGGTGCTCTACTCCCACCCCAAAGCCCAGGCTCTTTGTGTGACGCAAGCCACCAGGTGCGACCAAGGGCAGACGCACTGGAGCAAGGAAGATGACAGAGAAGTGCTGACAAGGGCAGGCAGAGGGCGTGTCTTTTGCAACTGAGTCTGTTTCCAGCCTTGGATATCACCTCCCTCTTTTCTGAACACACTGGTCTCTCCTGTGAATTGCTTTTTTGGGAACTGTTCCACTCTATGCATATCCTACACGTTTCCCTGAGTCTCTTGGTCCAGGCTCCTCTTACCTCCCACCCACAACATTGATCTAAAGAGGCAGCCTACTCTGAAAAGAGCCAATCGCTCAGAAATTCTCCCCACCACAGAGCCATATTCCTCTTGACTGAGCTGCCTTCTTGGGCTAGAGGCTTCGACTGACCTACCACGGTGCCATTTACCTCTTTTGAAGGACTTCTCAGCCCCAGTGGAGAGCGCTAGCACTGTCTCTTCTCCTGTCACAGTAACCATGGAGGCTTTGGGTCTTGACATGTCTTGTTCTGTGCAATAAAATTTTATTGTGTTACACCACTGAGACCTCAGGGTTTATATGGTGCAACAACTAACCTTAATTGATACAGAGGCACAAGCCATTTGGAGGAACCTCTGTAGATATGTTGGTTAATTACAAACTCTTTATTTGACTGTATTTTGGTGTCCCTGTTGCCCTTGGATCAAATCCCTGCAGGCTCAGAGCCTAAAATGAGATTTGGGTGGCAACTTCCAGCTGACAGTTTGACCTGACACGATTCTCTGCTGGGGCATGGACAGGAGTTACAGTTTATGAGGAAAGGCAGGTGATGTGAGAAGTCACGGGGACTGATTGAGTCGCACAGTTCGGGGTTCAAGTTTTGATTCCACCACTGACTGGCTGTGACTTTGGGTGAGCCACTTTCCAGCCTCGGTGTCTTTATCTATAAAATGAGACTAATAATAGCACCTACCTCATTATAGATTTGATGCGCGGAGCAAATCCAATAATCCACTGGGCTATGAGACACTCATATTTGACAGATGAGGGAAGAGTCTCAGAGAGGTGAGGTGATCCGCCGTGTCAGACAGTGAGTTATTACAGAACTTGGGGAGGAGGCCAGCCACATCTGAGCAAAGCTATTTATGTCTCGTCTTTGCCATTCTGCTCCCTGCTTCTGCTGCTCTCTCTGGAGGCCCCCCAACAGCTTGCGGAGTGCGGTCTGTGTGTGGCATTGGCATTGTGGTGAGGGCATTGTGTGTGGTCCATTTGTGTCTCAGCCTCGGGCTATGCTCCCTGGGCAGGTGTCTGGGCCTCCTCTGAGCCACATAGAAGGGGATGTAGGGAGTTGATAGGGCTTTTCTGTCATTGGAGAGAAGACTCTGGAAACAGCTAAGACAGAGACTATCTTAGAACCTGCTCAGGTCCGTGAATGAGGAGCTTTAAAACTGCTCCTCAGACCCATTTAAAACAACAGAAGGACACCATTCAGGCATAAAACCCTCTGCCAAGAGCATCTCCCATTAAGGCTTCCTTTGTGTGGGCCACACAATGGATGGAGATAACCCAGGCTGGCAAAAGAGAGCAGTATTCCTGTGAGGAAGTACAAGACCATTTCTCTGAGGCAGCTTTGTTGGATGAGTTGTCACTGAAATATGGGGAGGGGACCGTGATAAGCAAATGGTTTCTGCCACCGCCATGTGAAGAGAAGATAAGGGGGGAGGCTTCCTGAATAGCCCACTGTTGCATGGCTCCACGAAGGATGAGAAGGGTGTTTACGATGTTGCATAAGAAGGATAAGGGTGCAGGGGTGAGAATGTGGCTTCTACCTGTGATTTTCCCTCCTGGGAAGCCTTTCGAGACACATCACCAACCCCTTCTGCATTGCTCCTTCATGGCTGCCATCACCATCGTCATGGGTGCCATTTCTGAAGCACCAGCACATCTGCTCTCTGGTGTTATTACCATAGCAGAGATGTGAGATAGTTCTATTCATTTCTAGTTTATAGAAGGAAATCAAAGGCTCAAAGAAGCTAAAGAGGTTGTCATTGGTCACATGCGAGTAGTGAAGAATTTGTTGCCCAAAGAGAGGTCCGGTCTGTGCCCTTGGCTTCTGAGGAGGGACCTCTAAGCCGTGGGAATGGGGTGCCTGATGGCTGCTTCTTTGATTGCCTGGGGGCTTTCAGTCCCACAAGATGCAATTTAGGTTGGGGACTAGTCCCAGGGAATAGTCTTTCAATGTAATGTTGGGCTTTGAGTCCAATATCAGCTCAACCCTGAAAAGAGAAAATACCTTCATATCTGAATTAAACTGTGTTCTCTTTAAAGGTGGGGACAGTACCTTCTTACTTCTACATCCTTCACATCCAACACAGGGATGGGTCCATAATAAATACTCAAATGTTTTGGCAAATCAATGAATTAATATATTTGACACATTCATAACTAGCTACCTTTTCTGGTGCACATGATCGTGAAATAAATTAATACTTTTGCTCCACATCTCAGAGCCTGCGACATTGAGCTGCCCCAGTGAGAAGCAGCTGAATCATCAATCAACCCATGCAGTATAGACGCCTGCCCATGACCTACGGCCAGGGGGTCACATTAGAAACCACACACTACATTTCTCCCCCACTTGGCAGACATGGTGGCTTCCAGTTGCATTTCAGTCTGTTTCCTTGATGGTTGACCGGCTCTGTCTTTGAGCTGTGCCCCTGTGTCATCCTCGCCTCCATTGAGGAATTCTCTGTATGCCGCGTGCCCTGTATTTTGTCAACTCCACTCCGAACACACCTTCCTACCCTAGGCTGTTGAAAAGCATCTCTCCATTTTTTTTTTTTAGGGGCGCCTGGGTGGCTTAGTCGGTTGAGCGTCCGACTTTCACTTAGGTCATGATCTCGCGGTTCGTGGGTTTGAGCCCCGCGTCGGGCTCTGTGCTGACTGCCAGCTCAGAGCCTGGAGCCTGTTCCAGTCTGTGACTCCCTCTCTCTCTGGCCCTCCCCTGCTCACGCTGTCTCTCTCTCTCTCCTAGAAATAAATAAAACATTAAAAAAAATTTAAAAAAAAAAAAAAAGAAAAGCATCTCTCCATTTTTGCGTGACGTGGGAAGTAACAAGAAAATAAGAGAACCTGAATTTACCTAAACGTGTATATATACTTGGCCTCCCAGTGGAACTGCCCCATCATGGAAACAAGAGCATCAGGGAGACACACGCCTGCTCTGACACAGAAGAAACAGAGACTCTGGCTGGAAGGACATAGGATATGTTGACCCCAAAGCCGCACTTGGGGCCCTGTGACATTTCAGCTTTGCACAGAGAACCCTACAGGGAAGGGCCTTTGAGAATGCTGTGTTCTCAGCTTGAAATGCTTTCCACTCCGTCTTTGCTAACTGGTCTCTGTTCTTCAGGCCCTAACTTCAGGGACGTGTACGCTCCCTCCTGAAGACCGGACAGTACCCCTGCTGCACGTTCTTATGATACAGTGTTGCTTCCACCATGGGACCTGGCTCAGCTCCAGGTTACCACCTCCCCTGGGGGCCTCTGCTTCCTCTCCCTCCTAACTGCTGTCACGGCAAAGGTGACTTGCACACAGGACGGGGATCATGTTGACTCACCCCTGAGTGCCTGTCCCTGGCACCATGCCAGGCACTTGCAGACCTGTTCAGTCATCCCTAATGTTATAGGTGAGGTTCATCGGGCCACCGTGATGCCACCGTGATTCTCCCGTGGTCGCACAGGCCAGAAGCAGCAGAGCTCGGAGGGAAGTCCTCTGGACACCGATGATGTCGATGCCTGCTTGTACCGGCACTCCCACCCCCTACAGAAAGGAGGAGGGAGCTCTGAGCAGGTTCCAGAAGACTCTTATCAGGGGCAGCTGCCATTGGACTCAAACCCAGGAGGCGGGAGCTGCTGAGAAAGGACAAAGGGCTATTTATTATCCACTGGGCTTCAGAGGGAGACTTGTTAGCAGGTTATTTCCCAGGGACCAAAGATTTCGACCCTTGCATTGAGGAAAGTGCCACACAGGAACACACTGCTTTATAAACTGTTCCCTTGGCCTTTGGGAAAGTGGAGAGAGGAAGAGAAAGTTTTTAAATGGGGTCAGAAGAGGACATTTAAAATGGCATTCTCCTGAAATCCAGGCTCTGACTATCATACCTCCATTTCCAAAGGGAGAGAAAGCTATTTATTCAGCTCAGCAAATGTCTTGCTCTTCTGAAGGCAGTGAGAGGTAGTGAAATACACAAGGGCAGAGAGGTCTGAGGGTTGGTCTCACATGTGCTGCTCATGAGCTGTGTGACCTAGGGAAAGTTGCTTACCCTCTCTGTGCCTCAGTTTCCTAGTTGGCAATAGGAAGATGATATAATATCTACCATTCATGGCATCGGGGGAAATCTCGGTTCTCATGGCATTAAATGTACTCATTGAAATGAATGTTTCTGTCATTAGAATGATACAAACAACAGGGATCGTGGAAGGGAGGACAGGAAGAAGGAACACGTGACCTTGAGAGTCCCCTCCAAGCGAGGATTCTGTGATTCTCCTTCACGTTTGTGGATTGTCTCTGGGTGTTAGTATGTACCAGGACTGATGTTTCAGGCAACCATTTGACATCAAAGCATGAATGAACTGGGGTCTTGGCCATTCATCACCTCCCTGGATTTTTCAAGGTGAAGATAAGTGACATCTTCAGGTTCCAGGTCCAAGACTAGAGGTATCCTAACTGCCTGATCCATGTACTTGTGACAGTAGTAGCTGACATTTGCGGGGGTGAGTACCTACCGTCAGCCAGACACTGGGTTCACCTCCAGACATTAATGTGCTGTCTCATTTGAGTCTCAGGCTGAAAAGGGAAATCCTGCCATTATCCCTGTTCCGTTAGTGGGGGAACTGAGACTCAGAGAGGTTAGGCAGTGTGCCCAAGACCACACAGCTGCCTAGTAATGAGACAAGGCTTTGAATCAGGCAGTTGAACTCCACAGCCTGTGATACTAGTCTCTACCCACCCAGCTGAGCCGACATCTCGACAGGAAGTCCTATGATGTCTAACCAAGCTTGAGGACATGGGAGATCTTCAGCTGTGATGTGGGGTCCTGAGTAGCTGAGATCTATTACTCTTAGTAATTTCCGGGTCTGCACAGAAGTTTGTAGGTGGCCAGCGGAGATGAGAACGGAAAGTAAAGTGTCCCATAACAATGTGCGTTTTAAGGAAAGAGCGGTGGGAGGTGCCTGCATGGGGGAGGCTCTTTGTAGCCACAGAACCAGAGCTCAAGCTCCATTTTAACTTTTGAGAAGACATTTGAATAAAGGTAGATGAGTAGACAGAACACCACTTCGAGGCAAAACTTTTCTGGGCGTGGTTATGACAAGTTTGGTTTTCTTATGATGTGTTTCATCCTGAGTCGAGTCGGTTTCTGGGCTGAGGGTGGATATGAACGGAATGACCTGAGGGCAGAGGATAATTGGTGGGCCTCACACAGCATTCTTGGCTTGAGCTGAACCTTGAAGGCAAAGTAGGAAAGCAGAGCCCCAGGCCCTCACAGTGCAATCCCGGTATGGACGCAGTGTTTAAAGCTCTGGTTACAGTGCACTGGGGTGTGCACAGCGCCCCCATCTGGGTGACTTGTGTAAAGTGTGGGGATGTGGTTCCCTGCACTGGGGGCTGTGGCCTTGCTTCTGGAAATTGCAGCAGCCAGAACCTTTCACCCACCGTTACTGCCCTGGGGTAGCCTCCGATAACACAAAGAACGTTTGTCAGGAAATAGAGGCCCTGGGATGTCCCTTGTGCTGTGGAATCAGATGCGCCAACATAAGCTGAGACAGAAAAGCTCTGACCAAGTTTTATTCAACACCCACATTACAATGATTTTAAAATTCCACCCTTCGTGCCACCATGGAACACAGGGACAGAAGGAGACAGATCTCTTTTTTCACCTTTTTCTTCCCCCTTCTCTCCCCGCCTGTCCTCCCTCCCTCCCTTCCTTCCTGGCTAACTTTTCACACCTTGATTAGGTTTATAAAATTCATATTTTACTTAAAATACTGCAAGGCAGAAGAATGGCATTTGCAATTCCTTGGCGCCTGATACCGTTACTGCGGTAATACTGGTTAGGTGAGGGACTAGAACGTAAAGACTGTTGAGTTCCACACCTCCTGTCCAAGACGGCAAATCTTACTTGAAAAGTGAAAATAAGGGGCGCCTGGGTGACTCAGTTGTTTAAGCGTCTGACTTCAGCTCAGGTCATGATTTCACGGTTCATGGATTCCAGCCCCGCGTCAGGCTCCGTGCTGTCAGCTCAGAGCCTGGAGCCTGTTTTAGATTCTGTGTCTCCCCCTCTCTCTCTCTGACCCTCCCCTGCTCGCTCGCGCACTCTCACTCTTGCTCTCAAAAATAAATAAAACAACATTTTAAAAAAATTTTTAAAAAGAAAAGTAAAAATAATGTCAGGACACAGTCACAAACTACAAACTGTGGACCTGCGGTGGCAGAAGGATCCCAAATTGGTGTAAATGGTTTTAAGTAACCCAGACTGAATGAACCCGATTGTCTCACTGTCACAAAAGCTGTCCCGAACTCCAGAGCCAACCATGAGTGACACATGAATTCTAGATGGCAGAAAAGATAAAGAGGAACTAAATGTCGTCATTTATTTGTTGAATGAAAGTAGGCTTGACATTTAAGCAATTTAAATCATATTTTAAAATGTGTTCCAAGCCCAGGAATAAAAAGAAAAAAAACCAATCATATTTGAAAATTTTCATTGGTACTTATTCTCATTTTAACCATATTTCTGATGACATCTTGTCCAGTGGCCTTTTTTTTCATCCCGTGATTATTTTTAAGATCAGAGTGGCTTCTGAAGAAGTGCTTCATTGAAACTTTATGAAGTTTCATATAAGACTGGGTCCTATATGCTGGGGGAGGGTGGGAGAGGGGATTACATGTCACAGCAGAGGACTCTAGAACAATTGATTTGGGCAGTTGGAAGAACAAAAGAAAGCTATGCACAATGCACAGCTGTTCAGTTGATTAGGCTTGGTGAAGGCTCGGGGGCTCTGGTGGGTTTGAAGATTTCAGCCTGAGCTCATTTCCAAATCTGTTTTAGTGGCAGATCTCTTCTGAATTTGAATTCACACAGTTTCTGTGCCTGTAGCATTGTATTACACTCGGGTGTCCCTTCCCCAGGAGCCGAGAAGGGGAGCAGGTCTGGGAGGGAGGGGGGCCCAGCTGCAGCGGCGGCAGCAAATTGCCGAATTTTGGTGCTCAGGGCTGATGCTGTGTGATGCTCGGGTTTGCTCTTGAAAGTTAAACCTGTAGGGAAGGCAACTTTGCGGCCCGAAAACGTGTCTCTTTGGCGTGTGGATTACTTGAGGCTCATTATGTTTCAGTAACAGAAGGCTCAGGAAGAGCCTTTGACCTTCCCCCTAACTGTCTAAAAGAACGTAGACAGAGGACTTGCTGCAGGAAGAAAGCGATCCCCACAGACACCGCGGTATACCGTGGTCATGGTGCGAGAGTCGCGGAGGAGGCTGGCAAAGTCTGATCCAGCTCTCTGTGCCCCCTTGCTTCTGAGCGACCCAGCATACCTTTGCTTACCAAACTTTTACCTCTTCCTGTGAACTGTCTTCCTCCCCCTCGGAAGGCCCAGACCCCCATTCTCCTCATAGATGCCTCAGTTGCCTGACAGCCTGTAGGCCTCCTCTTCTTAGATAATTCAGTTTGGTTTTCTCCTGTTAATCGGTCTCATGCCAATTCAGTTCTCGGACCAGCCAAGACCACCTTGAAGAGTACAGGAAAAATTTTCCTCCTCAACAGCGGTCTGATGATTAAGATCCAGGATGTGGGGAGCGGTTAGGAACAAGGGATGCCCAAATCCTGCCCCAAAGCACCGAGCCCCTGGCACTCTCTGAGATGCTCTGTCGTCTCCACCTTGCAATTAGAGCTGGACCACACGTCTTTGAGAGCCTCTCCCCACCAGCACCCCCAACCAGAATCTTGGCTCTGTTGGTCGCTAGAGAATGAAACGCCCCTAAGAAGATGGTAGAAGTTAGCAAGGACGTCTGGTCCTGCCTGGAAGTAGACGGTCCTGTTCTGACCACCTCCTCAGGGTCCTGGGGATGGAAGATGTCAAAGAGGGGGACATTCAGTCTACAGGGAAGGGAGTTCGGGTTCAAAAGAGAAGATAGAAGTTAGCTCTTTGTAGCAGTCAGTGTTCTATTAACCAAAATCCATTTTTCCTTCTTTCTGGATACATAGGCTACATCTCCCAGCCTCTCTCAAAGGTCACTGTGCCTTTAAAACGGGGTTCTGAGCAGGAGTGAGTGATAAGTGCATATCCCCCGAATTCCCATGTGTAATTCCCCAGCCGTTCCCTGTCCCCTGACTGAAATTCATTGCGAAAAATGATCTTACAACATCATACTGAAAAAGTCAGAGCTTCCCCTGGGCAACAGCATGGAATAGAGCCTCTCACGAATTTGGAATCTCCCTGAACTGTTCAGTGAGAAAAAGTAAACTTCGGTTGAGGTTCAGCTAATGTACGCTTTGGATCTATTTGTTTTTGCAGCCAGCACTGCCCTCAATAATACGCTGTATTTGAGGAACTCAGAGAAGGCATTGTAGGAGAGAAAATCTTGAACCTATCTGGGAGGAGAGACCACATCTTGTATAGAGCCCTAAATGCAGTTGGCACTCTGTAAATACAGTTGGCGCTCCGTAAAAACAGTTGGTGCTCCGTACATGCAGTTAGTGCTCGGTAAATGCAGTTGGTGTTCTGTAAATGCAGAGGCTACATGTAACAGAGAAAGAATCTTAGAAAAATGAGCCGAAATCCCAACTATGAGGCTCTGGACCCGAGGTCTGCACATTAGGGCATAGACAGAATGACTCCGAGGCAGGGACTCATTTTGGTCTGGAGTATCCTGGGAAACTTCCAGAAGATAGTAACTGCCACAAATAGGCACATCACTTTGGAACTTGGCCACAAGAGGATACCATCTTGCAAGTAAGACTGGAGACCTGGCTTCTGGCTTTTGCCCTGGGTCAGCCTGTGTCTTTGGCTCAGGGAAGTCGCATCCCCTCTTTGGAAAGTCATTGCCTCTTTTGTCAAACCAGGGGGTTAGACAGAAAGATCCTGGTGATGAAAAGGCACTTGGCATGATAGTTAGGAACCTGGATTCTGGGGTGAGATATTAGGTTCAGTCCCAGTCAAAAATGCATTTGCTCTGTGGCTTTGGGACAAGTTGCTTAGCTCCTCAGTTTCTTTGTCTTTAAAATACCAGATTAATAAAAGTGCCTGTTTCGTGGACCAGGTTTTGAGATTTACATGTGATGCTATATGTAAAGCATTCAGCAGGGTCCCTGACTCACTGTATGTGCCTGATAAATATCACCGACTGCTGTTATTAATAAATCCCTTTTCAGTGGAGGAAGAGAATCGACAAACGGATCAGATCTAGTATTCAACCAACCAACCAAACAAACAAACAACTAATAAATAAATAAATCAAGCAAGCAAGCATTCCTTAGGTCTAGAGTCCTTAGGTCTTTCCCCAGAAAGTACCTGCTCTCCTTCCATAAAGAGGAATCTCAAATCAGGCAGCTTGCGCACCACTTGAAAAAGAGTCCTGAGCCTTCAGATCGAATGGAAGGAGATGATGGATTGTCCGCTGAATTCATCCAACCCAAAGTAGGGGAAGGAAAGCAGATGTTAAAAATGGAATTAAAACTGCCTTAAAACAGAACCTAACTGGGTGCCAAGAAGTCTCAGTGTCCTCTACTTGCTCTTTGATTTCATTTTCTCAAAGACACAAAAGAAAGCTCCAAGGGCCTTTATGCAGTAAAAGGCTACCTTTTTTTCCCTCTGAAACACCTGGTTATACAAACCCACTGATATGCAGGGAAAGCATTTTCTAGGTAACTTTGTATCCTTATTCCTCTTCTGCTTGCCCTTCCCAGCCCCTGAGGAAGCCCAGTGTCCTGGAATAATAGTAAAAGATTGATCGCCCTCTATTGAATGGCTCTTTTTAACCTTTGCGATCAAGTTGGACATCTACTGCCAATAATTTTTAACAATAATTTCTTTTGTAGACCCCGAATAGCGAAAGTAATACTGAAAAATAAAACCAAAACGGGAGGTATCACCATCCCAGACTTCAGTCTCTACTACAAAGCTGTCATCCTCAAGACAGTATGGTATTGGCACAAAAACAGACCCATAGACCAATGGAACAGAATTGA
>NW_024080870.1:1199355-1201182 GCF_003009895.1 Hyaena hyaena | reverse complement strand
CTGTATCCCTTGGGTAAATTCCTAGCAGTGCTATTGCTGGGTCATAGGGGAGTTCTAGTGTTAGTTTCCTGAGGAACCTCCACACTGTTTTCCAGAGGGGCTGCACCAGTTTACATTCCCACCAACAGTGTAGGAGGGTGCCCGTTTCTCCACATCCTTGCCAGCATCTAGATTTCTCTGTTTTGCTCATTTTAGCCACTCTGACTGGCGTGAGGTGGTATCTCAGTGTGGTTTTGATTTGTATTTCCCTGATGAGGAGGGACGCTGAGCATCGTTTCATGTGTCTGTTGGCCATCTGGATGTCCTCTTCGGAGAAGTGTCGAACAGTGGTAAATATTATAGCTTGCATTTTCACAGATGAGGAAGCAGGTTCAGGGAAATAGCATTTAGGAGGTGGGGATGGAACCCGGACCTGGTGGGCTGGACACCAAGGTCACAAGGTCACACTTTGCTACAATGTATTTCTTTAAGCCCAGTGTTACTTCCTGGGGAACTTTGTAAAATAACCAACCTCTGGGCTTCTTTTCAGATCAAAAGAATCAGAATCACTAGGGTAGACAGACGGCTGGTCATTTGGCATTTTAAAGCCCATCTTGTGATTTTTGCTTTTAATTGCGGTGAACTTCACAAAACATGAGATCAACCATTTTGAAGTGTGCAATTCAGCGGCACTCAGGACATCCACCCCTTCCATCTCAATTCAAAACATCACGGGGCGCCTGGGTGTCTCAGTCGGTTAAGCGTCTGACTTCAGCTCAGGTCATGATCTCGTGGTTCATGAGTTCCAGCCCCGTGTGGGGTTCTGTGCTGACAGCTCGGAGCCTGGAGCCTGCTTCAGATTCTGTGTCTCCTTCTCTCTCTGCCTCTCTCCCACTCACATTCTCTCTCTCTCTTTCTCAAAAATAAACATCAAAAATTTGAAGAAAAAAATTGCTAGCCCTCCCAAAGGAAACCCCTGATCCACTGGCATTCCCCTCCCCTCTAGCACCAGACCCTGGCCATCTGCTTGCTGTCCCTATGGATCTGTCTATTGGGGACATTTCGCCTGAATGGAGTCATCCAGTATATGGCCTTTTTTGTTTGGCTTCTTGCATTTACCGGCATGTTCTGCAGGTTCGTCCGTGTCGTAGCAGGTGATGGTGTTCAGGGTAGGCTGCCCCCAAAATACGCAGCTTCAGTATATTGATTCTCTTAAGTTAAAGTTACTTAAGGCAGCCGGGATAAGAAGGACACACCCCGACCCTATTTGTCCCCCTGAAGCAGGAGACAAATCTCCACGTGAAAGGTGCCCTCCTGTACCAGGCGGTAGGTAGAGAGACATCTTATCCCCAGAGACACGGAGAGTTCAAAGCCAAGAAGGGCTCTATAAACATACTCGTTACTCCTTTCCCAGTGTACTGCTCTGCGCTCACACTTCTCTATCTGGCCAGGTCCTCACAAATCTATTCTTTCTCTGTCTAAAATGTATAAAAGCTGCAGGGTCTGGTCACTTCCTTTTTTTTTTTTTTTTTAAGGTTTTTTTTTAATGTTTTTATTTATTTCTAGGAGAGAGAGAGAGAGACAGCGTGAGCAGGGGAGGGTCAGAGAGAGAGGGAGTCACAGACTGAAACAGGCTCCAGGCTCCTAGCTGGCAGTCAGCACAGAGCCCGACGCGGGGCTCGAACCCACGAACCGCGAGATCATGACCTGAGCGACAGTCGGACGCTCAACCGACTAAGCCACCCAGGCGTCCCTCTGGTCACTTCCTTGAGTCTCATATTTCTGCAAGCAACTACGTGGGTTTCCCTCACCCCCCCCCCTCCGCCTTTTAATCTGTCTTAGGTCAGT